>NC_084793.1:34515285-34819243 GCF_963169125.1 Humulus lupulus | reverse complement strand
ACCCTTTCAGATTCTGCATCAAGTGCACTTGTTGCTTCATCTAAAAGTAGAATTCGAGGGTCTTTCAGAATTGCCCTTGCTATAGCAACCCTTTGTTTTTGACCACCGGAGAGTTGAGTCCCATGTTCACCAACCATGGTATCAAGTCCCTGAAGAGAATTTTACAATCCCATCCCATGTAAGACTTAGAATGTTTCAAGAGGCATTTGACAAAATAGACAATTTTTTATTGACTTTACAAAATAACTTTCTTTCGATAATTCTGTTGAACACATTTGATACCCTGTCGGGAAGGTTACTTTACAAAGAATTATCAAAAGAAGACTATTTCTCCAAATGGGATTAGAAAAAAGTCTATTTTCACTAGTTACTCATGTTGCAATCAATAAGTGTTTGTAAATTTGAGGAATATAGAACGAACCTGAGGCAACTTATCAATGAACTTAGCAGCATTTGCAAGTTCAGTTGCAGCTTTTATGTCTTCAGTAGTTGCATCTTCCTTTCCATAGGCAATATTCTCCCTGATGCTAGCAGCAAATAAAACAGGTTCCTGACTGACAAGACCAATCTTCTGACGAATCCATTTAAGCTGAAACTCCTTCAAGTTGACGCCATCAATCAAAACTTCACCAGCATGAGGATCATAGAATCTCTCAATGAGACTTATCACAGTAGACTTCCCACTTCCACTTTGGCCGACCAAAGCTGTTGTGGTGCCACTGGGAATGTCAAGTGAGAATCCATTGAAGATTTGTTCATCTGGTCTAGCTGGATAGCTAAAGTAAACATCTCTCAACTCTATATCTCCACGAATATCATCCAAAACCTTCCCTTTAGTGTCATATGAATCAATTTCTGGCTTCCTACTAATGGTCTCAAACATCTTAAATGCTGCAGCTTGACCAGCTGCAAATGCACTCATGCAAGGAGATGCCTGCCCCAGGGACCTGATAACATAACAGATACCCTTATCTATCTATCTATCTATGGAGTAGTATATGAATATGTAAAAGTAAAAAATTTGCATGAAAAAACTCACATAGATCCAGTCAAAACAGCAACGATGACATTCAAAACATCACCACCGTTGTATCCTTTTTCCCTTATCATCTTTACTCCAAACCATACTGCTAGAGCATAGCTGCCAAAGATGACAAACATAACCAGACCAAGACCAAGTCCAGCGGCTGTGCCTTCATAGACACCAGATTTGTAAGCGCTAACGAGAAACTTGTTGTAGTTTATTATTGCTTGTTTCTCCCCAGTGAATGATGCAACCTAAACAGACAACAAAATCAGTAAACATACTAACATGGTAATTGGAAAACACAGTTGAGTTGAGTACTTGAAAATGGTGACTTACAGTTCTGATAGAACCAATGGTCTGTTCAACTACATTTGCTGCTTTTGCATAGGCAGTTTGTCCTCGAGACGCCATCTTGCTTATGATTACAGCCATAACTGCACCGGCTGCAACCATAAGAGGAATAGAGGTCATCATAACAAGGGTGAGAAGCCAGCCTTTGAAGAAAGCTATTACGAAGCCACCAATGAATGTGGATACCAGTTGAATAAATTTTCCAACCTACAAAATATATAAGATTTGTCATCAAAACATGAAGACTATATATATATATATAGTCTTTCTTTCTTTGTATTAAGATATAGTACCTTCTCTCCCATGGCGTCTTGTATGAGAACAGTGTCACCTGACATTCTTCCCACGACCTCTCCTGTGTTAGTTTCTTTATCAAAGAAAGCAACATCTTGTCTAAGTATGGTTTTCAAATATAAATTTCTAATTCTTGCAGCTTGTCTTTCTCCTGTGACCATCCAGCAAGCCACCTCTGCCAAACCAAAACAAACATGCACTATTTAGAGAGAGAGAGAGAGAGAGAGAGAGAGAGAGAGAGTAGACTACTACTTACGGAAAAATGCAGCCACAAGAGTCCCCACACCCAAGTACACAAATTTTAGACAGACCTGGTATTTTTGGCAGAAACAAGGTGTTATAACACACATACATAGATGAATGGAATTGAATATAAGAATCAAAATCATAAATATCACAATTTTACTTACCTTAGAAACAATTTTAACAACATCTGTGTTGGTTTGGTTGTTCCCAAAGGAGTTGATCATCTCTCCGAATAGTATGGTCATAACTGGCAGACCTAATCCGTTACCAATGGCACCCAAAGTGCCGGCAATCATCAATAAGATATCAGTGCTATCTGCAAAGGAGAAGAGCTTGTGAAAAGGAATTTTCTCATCTGGTACTTTACTCTTCCCTGACTCCTGTTCCTTTTCTTCATTATTATTCTTATCACTCTTGGTAGAGTGCAGAGCTGTCTCTTCTTCTATCTGGGTTTTGGACGAGCTGGCCTCTTGGTCATTCTCTACTGCCATGGCCCAAAACTCTCACAACCCCAATACCCAACTGCACAACAACAACACAGATTAATGACCAAAAAACCTAGTAGCTTCAATTATAGTGACGCAGCCGGAGTGGCTCAACACAAATGGTCAAAAGAACCGACATCATCATCGTCATATATATGATCTAGAAGCAGCGGGCCTGTAAGTACTAAAGTTAAAAAGAAGAAAACACAGAGCCAAAAAAAAAGGTTGACTTGGCATATCTCTAAGCTCGGCACCCTTGTTTTAGTATCACACTTTTCAGACAAGACAACACTTGTGTTCAAACACAACAAGGGTCGGCACAATTGGGGATCAAGTAGCTAGTTCCACAGCAAAAAATACAAACATTTGAGCTTTAAGCCAATATAGTAGAGACACAGAAAGAACAAAAGAATGAAACTTCGTTTGTATTTGGTAAGAATTGAAAAAAATCAGTACACAAATTCAAAAAAGGAAAAAAGAAAAAGATTGTGTTTCTTTTTTAACTTTTTTTAAGTTTAAAGATTTAAAGGCCAAAAGGGTACCCAGCGACTGTGGAAGTGTGGTGGTGGCTCTCGGCTGCGGCTGGTGACGCCTATGGCTTATTCAACTTTTTTGCAGAAAGGTGATATGTCATATATCAAATATGATATATATATATATATGAGTTGAGAGAGAGAGAGAGAGTAAATGATTCGTCGTTGCTTAATGCGCAAGCATCTTCATATATATATAAATTTATATTTATATAAACTATTTGGAACTAATAATAATACAAAAAAAGGAATAGGAATAGCTGTTCTCACCCATATATCATTTATATTCTTAATTTGGTCAAAGCTAGCTACGAAGCTTCGCTTCAACTAAATACTACATTGCATTCATATATATATATATATATATATTATATATAACATGTAATGCATATTATTACTTATTTGTCCGCACAACTTTCTTTAATATTCTCATTTTTTAATATAGTGGATCGTATCTTGTTTTCTTTATTACTCGTATCTTCTTGAAACAAATGAAATTTCTCTCTTGTTTTGTCTTTTTATTATATGTATAAACAAAAAGTATTGACGTGCACAGATTGATTATTTTTCTGATTTATTTATTTTTTAGTTTGGAGAAAATGAATATCGGAATCTCTGCTTATTACTCACCAAAAGCAAGTAGCTCTATGTTTTTTTGTAAACGTTTTTGGGAGTTTCCAATGACACAGTCAAAAACCCAGATATATAATAGATAAATAAATAATAAAGAAGACTATCAAGCTTATGATCAGTTGAACATCTTTCTCAAATTCTAGATGAAGTTTGATTTTTAATTTGTTTATTATTATTTTGTTCAATAATAAATGTTTAAATATAAAATAGTAGGACAGCTGGGTGAGAGATAATTTGAGTTACATTGTTTACTTAAACGTGAAGACCAAGTACTAGTATAGGAATAAGATATTGGTATGTTCAAACTTTTACCTCATCAGATTTGTTTCTTAATATATGAGTTATGTGACCAATTACATATATATTTTTTTATTATTATAAATATCATCAGTATATATACATATGGAATAATGTGGTTGTGGTTGTGATGTGGGAGCTTTTTGTTAGGTGTGGGTGTGGCTTGGCTTAATGGAGCATCCAAAGGAGTGTGTCCTAGTCAATATTAGAGCTGTAAATACGGGCCGGGCTTTTGGAGCACGGCACGAGCCCGGGAGGCACGAGCACGACACGGCACGAAAAAATATGGGCTTGGGCCAAGCACGGCACGAAAAAATATGGGCTTGGGCCAGGCACGGCACGACACGGGCTAAGCACGGCATGGCACGACAAGCCCGAAGGCACGACACGAAAGCATAAACAAACTAGCCCGAAAGCACGACACGATAAAAAACCTGATATTTTGACATTAATAATCATAATAAATTTTTATTTGTCAATAATTAATAAATTAAAATGATAATATATGTCTTATTTTTTTCAATGTTTATATTTTTATAATTATATTAATTTATTTTAAGATTTGTTAGTTAAATTTTTAGCATTTATTAGTAGGTATTAAAATTCTAATAATTATTTTTGATATAATTTTGTGTAAAATATTGTTAAAAAGTATATAAAAATATCTAAAATTATAATTTAAACAAAGAAATGTATTTGATTTGGTGGTAAGTCCATTGATGGTTAAAGAGGAGGTGG
Source organism: Humulus lupulus (assembly GCF_963169125.1). Taxonomy (NCBI): domain Eukaryota; kingdom Viridiplantae; phylum Streptophyta; class Magnoliopsida; order Rosales; family Cannabaceae; genus Humulus; species Humulus lupulus. The sequence continues at coordinate 34,814,639 of NC_084793.1, read as the reverse complement.
AGGGTTCAATTCTCCATCCTCACATTTTTTAGCAAAAAAAAAGTGAGTCCGAATATAGAAAGTGGGTCGGCCCGAATAAGGAAAGTGGGCTGGCCAGACTTGGGCCCGACACGGCACGACATGGGCTGGGCCCATGGGCCGTGCTGGGCCTACTCTTTCAAAAATGGGCCGGGTCCGGTCCGACACGAATTGAATATGGGCCCGGCCAGACCCGAATTTATCGGAGGCACGAAAAATATGGGCCGGGCAATGCCGGACGGCCCACATTTAAAGCTCTAGTCAATATGACCAAAACCAATATATATATATATATTCACTACTTTGATGATGAATTAATGAATGAGTATAATAGGTTTGAGTATTATATCTATCTATATATCTATCGCATAGGGATAAGTATATGATAAATTCAAAAGGGTACTTGAAGTCATGATGAAATAATAATTTAATATTCATAATAATAAAAAGGGCATATACACAAGTAAAGGAGAATTTAGCTCATTTTATGTATATATTTGTGTGTGTCTACCTAACCTGGTGGGGTCAGCATTGCACATTCATTCTAAGGTTGAGATGAAAAGTGGAATCATGGATATTTGACATCAAGTGGTGGTGGGTGAGTTGAATTGACTTTATATGTATTGGAACATATAATGTGACAACAACATCTTAATTATACTTATTAATAATATTGCAAATGTTATATATTAAATATCAAATTAATACTGTGCTTTGTCGTTTTATCGATCAATTCGAATACCTAGAATCACTTAAAGTTAACATATAGTTCACTAAGCAATCATTTAGGTTCAATTAATATTAGATTGGCTACCATAAAACCATATTTAACTTTCTTCTTCTTCTTCTTCTTATTAATATCATCTTAAGAGAAAAATAAATTAAATGAAGGGTACAGGACTTGTAAATCTTAAAACTGACATATTTTATAGAAATATATTTTTAATTAAAAGATTAATTTTGTCTTCCTTTTATTGTGATTTCAGAATTCACTTTCCTTTTTTTGTGATTTTCAGAATATTTACATTTTTTATTTAACTTTATATTATTACAATTTGATTATAAAGGAAAGATATATCTTATTTAATTAAAACAAATATTTAGTACTTACTCAAAGTCATTTATGGAATATTTGACTTTAAATTTTCATACATCTCAAGATTATAAAATTTAGAAAACTGAATCTTTGATGTCATTACTTGTTATTTATCTCTTGAGCATTTTGATCCGACACATGTATTAGCTGTCTCCACCAAAATCGTATCTGTTGGATCAACGTCTTCTAAAAAAGACAATTCTTCATCAATCAAGAATATCTTCAAATATTATTGCCTTTATTAGGAGATTCATTCTCATCCACGAAATGGACTCTATAAATAGGTTTATAAGGCTTTGAGAAAAAGTGAACTTGTTGGTGCATAATTTGTGAGTGTATTGTAATATTTGTGAGAGTTCATTCTTTGTATTCAAAATTATAGTATTCACGTGATTTTGTGAAAAAATGAGTGTTTAGTTTTTGTGGTGAGTTTATACTACGTTCATAAGTGAATACACATTGTAATTTGAATACAACTTTTATAATCTTCGGGAGAGGATTTTTACAAGCCTTGCGTCATGAGGATGCAAGCACTTGCTGGCCATTGAAGGGAGTTCAAGTGGTTGAACGTTTCAATCAAAATTAGATTAGTGAAGAGAAGTAAGTTACGGCAAATCTCAAGAGGGAGTCTTGTTTTGTTTAAGTTAATATTTTGTACTTGTGATTCTTTATTAATTGATTTTATTCTCTGGGCGTGACCCCAAAGAGTAGGTTATCCGAAATAGTTTCTGAACCTTGTAAAAATTCGTTGTGTTCTTTATTGTTTTTGCACTGTTTTTTTACTGTGTTCACTTTCTGTCATGACAAGTTCGAATTCTGTCCCGACAGAACTGAAATCTGTTTAAACATTTAATTACCATTTCGCACTTTAATGAATTCACATGGTTTAATTAATTTAGTAATTAAACGAAAGTTTAAGACTATTCTATAAGCTGGAATTTAGAAGTGGAATATGTAAATGATTTCGTTGAAATTTAAGTTAGCTATATTCAAGAAACTCCTTTCATTGGTCTAATAAAAACCCGTTGACATACACAATGGCTAGCTTATGAAACTCTACAAATATAAATATTTGTCAAATTTTGATTTTTTGTCGTCAAACATACACCTTTTTAGATTTTTGTTTGAAATCACGGGGCTAGTAATTAAGTACCCTTATTATATTATTATATATGTAAGCATAGTATTTATTTTTAGAAGGGATAATGTGGGTAAAACTACTCAAGTAGTTATAATTTTTGTAGTTATATACTTAAGTAAGAATTTTGACGGCAAAATTATTCAAGTAGTTACAATTTTTACAGTTAAATATCCATGTAAAAATTTTGAGGGCAAAACTACTCAAGTAGTGAATTTTCTTGCACTTAGCTCTCTGTTGTTAAGTCGACGGTTAAAACTAACCCTATGAGACACGTGACAGTCTCTAATTTATCTATTTTTTAATTTAATTTTTTTTAAAATTATTTAAAAATTCAGGAAAAAAATAAAAAAAATTCTAAAAAAATAAATAACATATTTTAAATTCATAAAAAATTAAAACATATATTTTAAAAACTAAAAAAATAACATTTATTTAATGAAAAATTTAAATAAAAATCATAAAAATTTCATTTTAAAACATAAAATTATTAGATTGTATTTAGATTTTAATCAAAATGAAATTTTTATGATTTTATTTAGATTTATCATTAAATTAGTGTTTCTTAGTTTTAAAAATACTTGTGTTAATATTTTGGAATTTAAAATATTTTATTTAATTTTTTTCTGAATTTTTAATTATTTTTAAAATTAAACTTTTAGGAATTAAAATATATTTTTTATTTTTCCCCAAATTTTTTAATATTTTTAATTAGTTTAGACGAATTGGAGACTGTCACGTGTTCCACAAGTTTAATTTTAATCGTTGACTTAACAACAATGAGTTAATTATAAAAAACTCCACTACTTAAATAGTTTTCCCGTCAATTTTTTTTACATATATACTTAACTGTATGAATTGTAACTACTTTATTTTTGTCGCGTTATTCCTTTTTAACTTTTTTAGAAAGAAAGTGTATCTTGGTGAAACTTTAGATGTAACACTAATATTCATATGCCTTATATTATATATGGCACACAAATCATTATTTATTGTCCTCAAATCCACACTTTTCAATATTCAATCAATTTATATATTATTAACTTTTTTATGTGTAAAAGCTAAACGGTGCCATTTGTACTGTACTTTAAACTTAGTCAATATGCTTACTTGCATATGTCAATGTCTTTCACAAATTACCAAACCAACTCATTAATTATCAAACAGTAAAGCATTTAAAAATATTATTATGCAATCAAATTTAATTTTCCATTTTACTATGTTTGGTGTTAAATGTATCGGCATTGGGAGTTGGATAGTAATTTTATATTGGAGTATGTATAGCTCCTCCTCTAATGCAATTAATGTCCTGCAAATTAATTAATCATATATATATTAAATAGATTCTTCCTCATATTATTATTATTATTATTATTATTATTATTATTAAGGATGAAGAAGAAGGAATCAGAGGTGGGGTTCGCTTTCGAAAACTTTGATGAGTGTGAAACATGATATATATAGGCCACAGCTGTATTTCACATGGAGGAGTTCGAAAAGCACACATATATATATTTATTCATTTCTATGATATAATAATGTAATATATATATTATGACAAACAAGAGTCTTACTATTAAAGCATTTGAGTACATATATATGTACCACCACCGAAAACCCAAACTACAACGAAACATATATATTAATTATTAATTTGTCAAATAATTAACAAACGGGTCAAAGACAAATTTGAATTTCTTTTTACTTTAGCAACAACAATTATCCCAAATTCCAAACAAGTGGACACTAACCATATATTTTAGAGAATGGATTCACTTTCACTCACATGAATGTGGATGTATGTATGTATAGATTTATATAAAGAGAGTCATATAGTGGTAGTGTTAATTGGTATAGAGCTCCATGATGTGAGAAAGGAAGAAGTGGCGATGGGACTCCTCCACGCACCAACTCATCAAGCGGATGCCTCTTTTGGGCTCAGGCTGCCACCCCACGATCCCAGCCGGTATGATTGGCGACCCTTGGATCGGCACTATGTGCAGCGGCGGCCCCCACCCCATGTCCACTTGGTTGAATCCTAGTCTCCCCCACTCTGACACAAACAACGTGTTGTAACTCAGAGGCTGCATAAACGGGTCCTCCTCCATTCCACCTCCACCTCCACCTCCACCATTCCTACTCTTTCTGTACTTGTCAAACTCCTCACCTAGTTTAGCCTTGCCTTGTTGTATCATTTTCACCACCTCAACAACCGACGCTTTAGCCACACACTCCTTCGAAGCTGTTATGGTCACCGGAAAGAAACAGTTTCCGTAGAACCCCTCTGGCAATGGAGGCTGCATGAGCTGACGACAGTTGGCGAAGAACACAAACTTAACCATTTCCTCATGATCACTAGCAGCACTACTATTATTGTTATTTATTATTATTGCTTTGGTTCGACAGCTCCAAAAGCTGGCTGCAACGATTTCGAAGGTGGAGCATCTGTGCCCGGTTGATTGTTGGAAATGTTGCTTCAGCTTTTCGATTTGATCCATGGAAATGTCTACATGGGCTTCCTCCAGTTTGTAGTTCACAATTGGCATGGGCAACGGTGCTGGTGCTGGTGTAGTAGTTGTAGTAGCAGTAGTAGTGCTAGTGACGAAGAAGTCTCTGCACCAGACGGGCTCGACGCTGAGGCGGTCAAGTCCTCGGGCGAACTCTCCCACGGCGTTGAGAAACTGAGCAGCGCCTAGCCCGTCGCATATGGTGTGACAAAATATGAGCCCCATCACGAATCCATCGCATGCAAACCGTGTCACCTTGTAAGGATGATGGAAGTTTAGATGGTCAAAGGATAAAAACTAAAGAAAATTTTCTCTTTCGGATCTCTTTTTATATTTTAATTCATCCTTAGTTTTAAAGGACTACAAAATGAATGTTTTGTGTTTTGTAAATTAGTAAAAATAATATTAACATCTCAGCTAAATTTCATCAACAATGATAAACTCAGATATGTTATAAGTTTTTTGTTATTAGTCTTCTACCAGACTGTGTTCATAAACTTTTAATCCAAATTGATGAGTTGAATGTGCGATTTTTTTTCATTTCTTTCTAATTCTATAGAATAGATGGTTCTCTGTTTGTAACTATTGGTGTAAACTTAGCAATACTCTCAAAGATATAAACAATATAGAAAGAAAGTTATAGTAAAATTCACAATGTTCTTCTCAAAACCAATAAGCTATGTAGTCCAAAAATTCATGCTTTTATAAAATGGTACAAAATAAATTGTTTTGTTTGTATTTGTTTGAATGGAGGTTCAAACTAATATTAGAAGAAAAAAAAACTCAAAATTGTATAAACCTTAAAAAATAGAGCATTGCTATTTGGTAAAGATATGAGCAATATAGAATGAAAGTTAGGCTAAAAATCACAATGTTTCGTCTCAAAACCGACAAGTAATGCGTCCAAAAATTCATGTTATACAGTGTTACAATATTTCCGTACACTTTTTACTTACCTGAATTTGCACCAGTGGCTGATCACTTATTACACTGTCATGGACTTGGTTGGGAAGAAGATCATCATGTGAGACGGAGTAGTTAGCAGCATCAACATCATCGAAATAATTGAATGCTTCAAGCGTAGAGTCAACAGATGCGTCCACAAACCAGACGCCTTCTCCGCAGCAGTCAACCTCGAGTAGTTGAGCTAGGTTTGATGACTCCTTAAGGCGTCCGGCAAGAGGGTAATAGGGAATCAATGCCCTCGAAAGTGCTTCTCTAATGGCGGAGGCAGCACCCTCTCCGCCGTGTCTGTAGACGTGAAGCGTGCGAGCGTTGCATCGTAGGACGGGGACGTTGTCCATGGCCGATAGTTGCAGTGTGGTGCATGGAGTCTTCTCATATGGTTTTACCAGGCTGTGGCTTGTTCTTACTACGGACAAACTCATGATGTGATGCTGATGATCAAGATCAATGGCTACTGATCAGTTTAATGATATATCTCTTTTTTCAGGAGGAGTACATTATTGTGTATTATATATATAAAGATAAAAAGGAAAGTGAATGACTTACATATATTATTATTGGATAAGCTTTGCTTGAAAGTCTGAACTTGGTTTGGTATGCAAATACAATATAGAAAGGATAACTTTTTGCTCACCGAATGGCCCAATGTTATATTTATCTTATGTGCAAGTGCATATATTTATATCTAGGTGTGCAGGGATATATATTATTATTATATATAAAAATATAGAGGGTATCATGCTTAGTGAAACAGATATGTTTTGCTTTCAACCTACTCCCCACTTTCTGATAGGGAAATAAATCTACTATTACTACACCAGGAACCAGAAACAGCAACATTTTCTCACACTATATACTACGACAGGCCGAGGCTTTAACTTCTTCTTTTAGGCCTGATAGGCTTCAGTTTTTACTCATATTAAAAACCGAAGTTTATCATGCGTAAGTTAAAAGTCACAAAAAAACTTAACTTCGGTTATTTAGAAAAAATCAAAATTAAAATAAGACATTTATCTTCGGTTATTTAGAAAAAACCAAAGTTAAAAATCCTTTAAAATAAAACTCCTTTTAAATTCAGTTTTTTTCAAATAACCAAAATTAAAGATCCCATTGGAAAATTCAAATTTTCTTATTATTTATCCAAATTTTCTAATTTTAATATATATTATTTTATTTTATAAAAATTATTTTCATTTATAATACATCAAAACTAAATAAAATTTCCTAGACCTTATAAAATTAAATATTTTATATATTTATGTAAGTTTTTTAGTCTAAAGTGTTCATATACATTCAGCTAAGTAAAATAGTTATAAAACTAAATTTATATATGAAATGTAGTGATCCACACCTATTATGAAGTTCAAGAACACCTTTGAATGCTCAAATTCCAGTCAAAATCTGGAAAAATCACCCATGATCGACCCTCTTTCAAACACATGGCCAAACTCCACTTTTTTCTCTAAAAAATGAAAATAAACTAGTTCCTATGATCTATTTTAGGTTTTTAATAAGAAAAATGGATGAAAGAGAATAAAAAATAAAGTAAAATGGCGAAACCCTCATCTCTCGTACAGTGAAAATGGATGTTCTACGTTTTTGCCTTTGTTGTGATTGTGGAGAAGTGATGACTTGAAGTGTCAAGGGTTAGGGTAATATTAAAGACTTTTAACTTCGACTATTAGCTAATAACTGAAGTTAAAAGTAGTCAAGGGTCGCATTTGATTAAGCAGAATTTGAGACTTTTAACTTCGGTTATTAGCTAATAACCGAAGTTAAAAGTCCTTAATTCCGCTTAACCAAATGTTGTACTCGTACCTTGAACTTATGACTTCGTTTTTCTTTTTTAAAAATCGAAGTCGTAGCTTATTTCCCTTAAGGCGGGACATCTAAAACCGAAGTAAAAAGTCATGTAAGGGCTTTAACTTCAATTTTTTGTTATTACACTACTACAAAAAAGGGCAATTGTGTCAGTCAAATGCGTCAGTCAACGCAGTTGACTGACGTTGTTGACCAAGTGTTTACCCAAAAATGGCTTCTAATGACGTGGTAGGATTGACCTACACGTGGCGGGCACGCGACGACTTTAAGTGAAAGAATCATGTTCGACCATCGACCAAAAAGTCATTGATTTATCAAGCATCACGCTGAGGTGCGACCAGTCTGGTCGCATACTTTCATTTACTTCATTTTGGATGTGCAATCTTGTAATATTTGCATTAATTGTAATTTCTTTTATTACCGAGATATGTGAATATTAATGATAATTAAGGCCCATCGGCCCATGTACTCTTCTTGAGTCTATAAATAAGAATCAAGGGGCTCAAGGAATGGGCTTTTGAACTTTTGATCTTTGTACCCTGAGAGAAAAATATAGTGTGATTATTCACCGAAGTTGTAATCTTCCCAAGACTTGTAAAACTCGTGAACCCTAGTTCATTGATCACAGTATTGAGACTCTACATAATAAAGAACACTAAGTGGACGTAGGTCATTATCATCCAATTGGGGCCGAACCACTATAAATCGTTTGTGTCGTTTACTTTTCCATTTGAATTTCTTCTTGTTTTCATCTCATTTTATATCGTTTATCTGACTCCATGTCGTTGACCAATTTGAGGGTCAACATTTTGGTGCTTTCATTAAGAGCCGAATCCAAGACTTCAAGAAAATCAAATGGCTAAAACATCCAAGAGGACGGGGCAGACTTCAGGCGCTGCATCCACCCAGCTACCTTCACCAAATGTGGCTGAAGATGAACCACAATTGGATTTTGAAGAGGAGGAAATGGATTCTGAAACCCTGAGGACAACACTAAGTATGTTGCAAGAGGACTTGGCCAATTTGAGGGCCAATCAAGAGAATGCGGCTGAGACGTTGGCGTTGCAACAGAGAGAAATCGAACGCCAACACCAAGAGTTGAATGAGCGGCAGGCGGACATGGATCGCCGGCAGAGGGATGCCACTGCCGCCCTAGAAGTAGCCATTCAGTTGGCCCAGGGGCAAGCTGCGCCAACTTCTAACCAGATCAGCCACCAAGTGCACCACCACAACATGCCCCAAACCCAAGTCCTCCACTTCAACCGGCGAGCCCCCAAAGGCCGGAGCAACCACCTGCTGCTCAATAGGATATCCTATTTCAGGACCCTGAGCAGCAACCACCTTCTCGTGCTGGTTGAGACAATCCCCAGCGTCAAAGGCAGAGTAGGGCCGGACAGCCTCCCCGAAGCCCTAGACGCCCAACGGCTGAGGAACCAAATCCACCGAGTAGGGGCAACGTCCTTCTGCTAACAAAAGGCACGCCGAATCAAGCTCTGCGGTTAGGGGACCCCCACAGCATAATAATGCTCGGGGACCCACCAACCAACGCAGGCCTCCCCCTGACGCTCGGGAAGTGCCAGCTAGAGGAGGGAACAGTGCGACCAGCCGGTCGCGCCATAGTCGGTCGTATTTCAGAGACTGCCATGACTATAATGAAGCTGATTCCGGCAAAGGAAATGTTGGTCGGGGTCAAGGAGAAAGAGGTGGGGAAAGGAATCCCCACCAAGAGAAAATAGGCCTGCAAGCCAGAACGCTGGGGGGCAACCCAGGCAACATAACGTCTTTGATCGGGTGGGCTCTAGCGAGCAAAGGCACAGAGATAACGACCTAAGGAGCGTGCTCAACGATAGGCGCGAAAGGCACGATGAGTACACTCATTCGGCACCAGTCGCCCCAGCGATCCCAGACGCCGTACAGGCCCAGATCGATGCATTAAACCAAGCCGTCCAGTAGCTGGTAGGGAGTCGGACATCCCACATCGAGTATGATCGGAGAAGAGGTACTCCGTTCATACAGAGAATAACTGTGGCGGAAACCCCCAACAAATTCAAGATGCTAGTACTACCCAATTTCGATGGATATGGGGACCCAGTATCTCACGTAAACAAGTTTAAGATATAGATGGACATCCAGAAGGTGTCAGATGATGCTCGCTACAGGATCTTTCCGGCCACCCTATCTGACACTGCTCAGGAGTGGTTTTTTAAATTCCCTCCTGCTAGCATAGTGTCATGGGAAATGTTCGTGAATGAATTCTACGGGCAATTCTATGTTGGTCGAGTGCACCCAACTGAAGCCAACCAGCTGGTCGAGATACGCCAGAAGGAGGGAGAATCCTTGAAGGAGTACGTCCAGCGTTTCATGCGAGCAGTAGCTGGGGCTAAAACAGTTGGTGATGAAGGGAAAATGATGGCCCTTACTGCTGGAGTAAGGCACCATTCTCCCCTCTAGAACAACTTAAGAAAGAATGGGGTGAAGAGTACTCAGGAATTCCTTGATCGAGCAGACCGGTACATTAAGCTCGAGGATGTGATTGCCAACTAAGGGAAATTGCTTGCGAAAGACAAGGCACCAAAGGAAGATCTCGCTAAAGCCGCCAACGGGTTTGATAAACCCAATGGCAATGACAAAGGCAACATGAGCGGTAAAAATGGTGGAAAAAGGGCAAACGCTGAGCCGTGGACGTCCGAGAATAAGTGCCCTAAGGGCAACAGGTACGAGCCAAGGTTCACCAACTATACGGCCCTTGTCGAGAGTAGACCGGAGGAATACCAGGCGACCAGCGCCAATGTACCTTACAAGTGACCAGCACCAATAAGGAAGGATATCTCCAAGAGGGATATAACAGAATTTTGTCGTTTCCACAACGACTATGGCCATGACACCAATGAGTGTAACCAGCTGAAGGAAGAGATTGAGTTCCTTATCAGACAAGGACACCTAAGGACATATGTACGAGCCACGGGGGGTTCTCAGTGAGAGGCTCAAGGAGGCAACGAGTAGTCGCCTGTATGCCAACGCTCGCCACCTTTACAGCCAACTATCTGTGGCGGCCCACACCTTGCAGGAGATAGTGGGAAGGCAAGGGAGAGATACGCTCAGACCTTACGCCACAACCAGGTCATTGAGATGCTAAATGTGAAGGAACGAACACCCAAAAAAGCTCAAACAGAGGAAGAGCTAATAACTTTCTCTGAGCTTGATGCTCAGCATGTTCGATTTCCTCATTCGGACCCTCTGGTCGTGGACGTCCAGATAGCCAACATGATGGTCAAAAGAGTGTTAGTTGACACAGGGAGCTCAGTAAATATCTTGTACAAGTCTTCGTTGGAGAGAATGAAGTTTTAGTGCAGGACCTAGAGCCATACAACCAAACCATTTATGGTTTTTCTGACGAAGGGCTCGTGCCAACATGGTCAATTAGGCTTCCGGTTACAGCAGGAACTGCGCCTGCGAACAAAACATTACTCACTACTTTTATAGTAGTTGATTTTCCTTCCGCATACAATGCTTTAATTGGAAGACCTATTTTGGTCGACCTGCGAGCTGTCACCTCGCCATGAAATTCCCAACTGACGCAGGGGTAAGATGCGTGTTGGGAAACCAACGAGAAGCGAGGGAATGCTATAATTCCTCGATTACTAAGGCAAAGAGAGGTGGATCGAGGGAAGTCGCCAGAAAAGAGTTGCCGCTGGCTGATGAAACATAAGACCGATGAGGTGAGTTCTTCACCAAATAGGGTGTTGCCCAAAGTGAGGATAGGGATTTAGATCCTCGCTTTGGGGATTTTGATGAAGAAGTAGGACCAATCGAGGACCTTGAAGAGGTCCAACTTGATGAGGTAGATCTGACCAGGGTTGTGAAAGTCGGTAAAAACTTAGAGACATCAACAAAGCAAAAGTTGGTGGAATTTTTAAAGAAAAACTAGGAAGTCTTTGCCTGGTCGCATAAAGACATGGTTGAAATTGACCTAGTAGTTATCAGCAGTAGTTATCAACCATGTCCTAAACATAGATAAAAGCTTTCCACCAGTGGAACTGAAAAGAAGGCTGCTCGACAAAGACAAATCGAATGCTCTAAAGGAAGAAGTTGAGAAGCTAAAGGAGAACGGATTCATCAGGGTAGCATTTTATCCATCGTGGGTCTTTAATTCCGTACTAGTCCCCAAGCCAAATGGCAAATGGAGAACATGTGTGGATTTCACAGACCCTAATAAGGCCTGCCCAAAAGATTGTTTCCTGCTCCCAAGGATCGACCAGCTGGTCGATGCTACTTCTGAGCACGAGATCCTATCATTCATGGATGCATACTCTTGGTACAATTAGATCAGCATGCACCCACCTGATGAGGATCACACTAGCTTTCAGACCGATACATGGCTTTACTGTTACAAAGTAATGCCCTTCGGTTTGAAAAACGCTGGTGCGACTTACCAGTGATTAGTCAATCACATGTTAAAGGAGTTGATTGGTACAAACATGGAAGTATATTGTAACGCCATAACTCCAGGGACCGTTACGGTGTGCCTTGTAAACAGTGCTAAACTCGCTAATCGAGTTATTTGGCCAAAATCGTGTAACTAAGTATGATTAGCAGTTTAGGGATTAAAAATTTTTGTTAGGATATAACGTTTCATTAGAACGTTTATTATATACATTGGGATCCCAAAAATATAATTTAAAGGTCTATTACAAGAAAATATTTACAACAGACCGATCTAAGCGGCAAAACAAGGTTAAACCCTAGTTCCCCTTCAAACCTCAGCCGTGGTGGTCGAGCAGCTGCATATGTACACATCGTCACCTAAGCTCTCCAACTCAAGGATGGTCCAGCTTTCTTTTGCCTTTACCTGCACCACATAGCACCCGTGAGCCGAAGCCCAGCAAGAAAACTTAATATTCTCATGAACAGTTATAACATGTCATCGGATCATAAGGCACACGCCTAACAAATATAGCCCTATTCTAGCAGGCAACAGATCCACATAATGTTGAGTATAACACATCAACCAATGATCATAATAATCATCCAAGGCTTTTAGCCCAAAATAGAAACGTAATGTTGAGTATAACACATCAACCAATGATCATAATAATCATCCAGGACTTTCAGTCCAAACAAATAGGTGACAGTCGCAAAAGTCACTAAGTTGGGTCTAGCTCCCTTTAGCCTTATGACGATAGGGTCATCGGGGCTTAATAGATAAGTGAACTCTTATTAGTTCGAACAGGATAGGTGCATGGTGACTAGTCACCAACATAACCTTCCTCATGACCATAGAGTCATAACCTTGGAACATCGTTCCCTAGCCATGTGACAAGCAGTCACCAGGGCCTTAGGCCCTGGCTCTAGTAACTAGTCTTAGACTAGACAAGTGCTTATAAGTTCATCGACCTTAGGGTCGGTCCAGCGTTAATGCCTCAGAGCCATTCAACGCTGATATCGATTAGATTTAATCTTCATTTGGCTCGGCGTTCATGACGCTATGCCATTTTTGACTCTTAGGTCAGTATCCCTGACTAGTCAGTACATATACAAGTAAGCAATGCCACCAAACATATATCACATATCCAATATCCGAGTACAAGGCATTCAACATGCTTACTTAACAAATACTAGCACAATTAGGATCATGCATAAATACAGAGGCTCAAGCTTTGAACAATATCATACTCAGTATACAAAGCATGTCCTAATCACATGTTTCTCATGCATCACATGCATCATATTTAACCACTTGACATGCCCCAACAATAATCATGCATGCCACATTTAATAATCCAACATGCATCAATAATAACCATGCATGTCACATAAACACAGGGTGCAGTTTTCTTACCTTTGGTCCAAGCACAGGTTACCAATAAATGAGCCACAAGCACGACCCTGATTCCAAGCCCCTAGTGATAACCTAGTCACAACCATGATATAAAACCTCTTCAAAATGGGTAAATAAATATTTCCAAACCCAACCCAAGCCTCTGGGACATCGAATCCCACTCAACTAGGTAGTAAGATCGATCCTAGGCCCTTAGAGTTAAGTTCCCATCACAAAAACTCACATTTGCCATTTTTTTTCCCTTAAGGGCCGCGGCCCTACAAGGACCATGCCGCGGCCCGCCCTCCTGGCAGAGCCTCCTCCACCTTCTTTAAGCTAGGACCGCGGCGCCCTAGAACAAGGCCGTGGCCCAACCTCGCACCAACCACTTTTCTTCGTTTTTCCACTTTTAAAACCTTCCAAAAACCTATCCAAACATCTCCAAATCCCAAAATAAAAGTTCCCAAACATCCCCATGATTTAAAACCCATAAAACCCAAGTCTCAAATCACCCAAAAACACATCAAAACACAAAATCCAATTCAAGCTTAAAAACTTTAAAAACTTAAAACTTAAAACTTGAATTACCTCAAATTGAGTTGTTTCCAACTAAATCCTCCAGCTAATAAGCTTCTAATCTTTCTTAGGATCACTATGCCTCGATCCTCGCTTGATTCCGAGTCCTAGAACTCAAGCTACCTTCGAAAATGCGATCGGGAGACGAAAATGGAACTTTAAGGGAGAGAGAACGTACAGAACGTTCTTTTATTCTTTTAGAAGGTTACTTCAAGCTTAAGTAGCCTCAACCATAACCTAACACTCGGGGTCCCGAAAACACTCCCAGGGGAAAAATAGTCAAAACCACAAGAATTTCCCCCCTGATCTTACTAACTCCTAATTTATCACCAAATATTTATTCCCATTACCCAATAACCCGGTAATGCTCTAACTACCCCTTGACTTACTCCAAGTCAAGCATATACCCCGTTGTGACTTTCCCACTAGCTTACCTCCTAGGATCGTGTTGTACTGGGTAATCCTGGCGTAACCAAATAATAATAAAGCACCACACACATATCACATATATGCCAAAAATGCCCGAAATGGCCGAAATATGAAAATCACCCAATTACTCATAAATGGGTTCACATGCATATTTAATACACCTAAACATGCATATTATCATTTAATAACATAGTAAAGCAATTATGGCCCTCCCAGCCTCCTAATCAAGGTCCTAAACCTTATTAGGAAATTTGAGGCATTACAACTATCCCCCCCTTATAGAAATTTCGTCCTCGAAATTATCTGAACTGTCGGAACATCAATTCTGCACAACTGATCCCAGTTTCCCAGGTCATTCCTTCGACCTCACTGTTTCTGTAACATACCTTAACTCAAGGTACGCTTTGATCCTCAGATGCTTATTCTTTCTGTCTCATATCTGAACTTGCTAACTTAGCTTTAGTTCCCAGATTCTCATAACTCAACTCATGAGTTCCTTTCAACCCATGTCCTCAGCATGGAAATACAAAATACACCGTATATATCTAACAGTGTCAAAGATAAGGTCGAACCAAAATCAACCAAAAGAAAAGGCCAAAGAATTAATGCGAGAAGTCCATGAAGGTTTCTATGGAGATCACGCTGAGGGGCAGAGTTTTTTAAAAAAGATCCTAAGGCAAGGATACTTCTGGCCAACAATGAATGAAGTCTCTGTGGATTTTGTTCGGAAATGTGACAAGTGTCAGAGATTCTCCAAGATACCACGAGCAGCCCCCAACGAATTAAAGCAGATGCAAAGTCCGTGGCCATTCGCAGTATGGGGTGTAGAGTCCCAGAATGTTTACTTAGCCAAGTTAGATAGTAGTAGTAGTAGTAGTAGTTAGTATTAGTTAGTAGTATGTTAGTTACCGTGGATTTTGGTTCAAATCGGGACTTAGTTGGAAACTCATAGCAATAGTTATGGATTTTATAAGTTTAACCTATAGTTTAAGAATATTAATTATAACATAATGTTTGATTAATATTGCTGGTCATAGATATATTATTTATTATAACCTATGGTTTAGATAGAGCCAATAAGAGCATGACACTTGTCATAATCATGATTATTAAGGAATTAAATATTTTTGATTAATAGTTTTAATAAAAAGAAAGATCTAGAAAGCTCTAGAACCTTCCAGCAATTGTTAGGATCGTATTATGACTCAGTCAAAGCTGTTTATCCAATTCAAATTATGTTGAAAAAGTGCAAATACGTGTTTAATATATCTACGTATGCCAATATATCGCATCATGGGGGCCGATATATCGCCTATGGAAGATACGGAAAACACGTCGACTTTGCACGAACGATCGAACAAGCCTCGGGAATACTGGGGGAGGCGATATATCGCCTAGGGTGGGCGATATATCAGCTCCATGGGTATAGTTTTGGAAGTTTGACTTTTTAAATTTTAAAAATACCCTTAACCACTTAGACCTGCCTTTGAACAATTTTGACCGAGTTCTGGGCGTCAGTTGAACGAAAATTCAAATCTTTTTCATTTTATAATCATTTATTTATTCAAATTAAAAGGGGCTAGTTTCACTCCTTGAACTCTATAAATAGGACCTAGTGCTCAGCCATTTTCATCATTCTTTAAGCATTTGATCAGAGCCTCCAAGGTGTTAGTGTTACTATAGAGAGATGCACTTGGGTTTTGGGTTAAAGCTTTTGTACGCCCTGGTTTTCCCACGGGCTGATTAGCAGGCCGAGCTACGGACTAATCACGATTAGCCCATTAACATCCCCAAGACCGGAGCTCCCGTTTCGAGGTCGTACCTTCTTAGCTTGAGCAATCCCTGAGGACTCGCCAAGGTTGCCCAGGACTGGGGGAAGGAATCCCAAGGCCGAAGGTCGGGTCAGGGGAGCAGCTCGTGGCACGAGCTGTGTATGGAGCTCTGACCCTCTGTAAAGTCAACACACGCAAGATAAACGTGTATATACCTGACATCACGTGTCCGATATCTCCCTGACTTCTTGGACACGCAACAAGAACGTGCGTGTTCAGATATCCACGGCTGGGTTGGGCCGTGCGGCCCATTATCTCCTTACCTATCGATTTGACCATACTTATGTGTCAGGTTTAGGAATTAATCATGAATGTCACAGAGTTGATATGACAAATAATAAGGTCACGGGATGACCTCCTTACCAACTTCCAGGTGCCTTCTCCTATAAATATGGAGAACCTGGGAGTTGATAGGGGTTGGGAAAAATAGTATCTGAATAGATATATGCTTTGTAACCAAATACCTCGAATATATCAATAATATTGACTAGTGGAGTAGAAGGATTTTAACCTTCGAACCACTTAAAAACGTGTCTTGAGTCACCCAGTTCATTCTCTAAGATTCTATATCTGCGACGGTTCTAGATTCAGCACTAATCCCTTTCTCTTCTTCTCTTAATTACCTGTTGGGGAAGAACCGCGTCAACAGTTTGGTGCTTTCATTGAGAGCAAGTTCGATTAGTGCTGCCGCAAACATCCAACTATGGTGACCACTCGGTCCAGGCATGGCAACAAAACAGAGCAGCATGATGGGCAGGAGGCTCATCATATTGCCATCCCTGACGAACAAATTCCTGAAGTCCAACAAAGGCCAGGAAAGCAGCCGGCGGGCCTGGACGATACAGGTAGTTCGGCGCCCCGGCCACCTAATCCGAACCCATGTTATTATACTGCGGTGGAGATGGAGAATGCTCAACTGAGGAGCCAGTTAGCAGTAGCCGGTCAGCAAATCTAGGATATTCTGGCCCGACTACCCCCTCTCACAACCAACGTTAACATTGGAGAGAGGCAAGGTGAGGCTCCAAAGTCTCGCCGGGGTAATCGGTCCAGGCATAGCCGTTCGGATAGACTTCCGGCAGCCAACTCCACCCCTTCATCACACCATCGAGAGGCCAACTTCAGGGAAATGCCTGGGACCGGACAACAGCAATACAGCCGTTCAGTTAGGACGTCGACTCCTAGCTCTCAACCATCCTCGAGGACGCCCAGAAGAGCTTGAGGAAGTTCCCGGAGGAGATCCGGGGAGGGCCCACGAAGTCAGCCCGTCCCCAAAGACCGTCCTGCGCCTCGTCCAGATCGCCCGGCGCGGGACCAGCAAGTTGGCAGGGCCGAAAGGCCCCCACCAAATTTGATCCGTCCAGACGGAACCAGGATTGCTTCTCCAGTCAGGCATCCTCCATCTCCGATCAGATATCCGTCTCCCCCTCGGCCCATCCGAGACATCCCAGCTTACAGAAGTAGTAGGAGAAACCCACCATCAGCGGGACCTTCCCGGCGTAGCAGGGCGCTCGAAGAAAGCTCAGGTCCTCACCACCAAAGGCGGACTCCAAGCCTATCCGGCAGGAGTCATTGGACCGGCAGTCGCCGGAGTGATCTCTCTGG
The DNA here is from genome assembly GCF_963169125.1 of Humulus lupulus. Classification (NCBI taxonomy): domain Eukaryota; kingdom Viridiplantae; phylum Streptophyta; class Magnoliopsida; order Rosales; family Cannabaceae; genus Humulus; species Humulus lupulus. The sequence continues at coordinate 34,796,836 of NC_084793.1, read as the reverse complement.
AGGAGACCTGCGTCAGCGACTAAGTTCGGCACAAAGCCACCAGACCACTCAGGGAGGCAACCTTCGAGATCGCCTTAACTCTCATAGAGAGGACCGAGCTAGAGATGGTAGCCAGGCTCGCTCGGGGGGGGGGGGGGGGTCCGATCCGAAGTACATAACGGAGGGAATGTCCCAAATAACCTATCTCAAGATGGGAGGGGCAATAACCCACCTAATATGTACAATGGGTCCGGAGCTATTGAGCAGCCCCGAAATGACCCAGGATCTCAGGACCAAACCCTCGAGCGCCTAACTCAGATGGAGGAACTGATGAGGAAGCTCCTATCAGAAAAAGAAAAAGACGAATATGATTCGGGAGACGAGATGGAACTCTTCGCCCCCAACATAGCAGCGACGGCATACCCATCTGGTTTTCGTATGCCTCACTTGTCAAAGTTCAACGGGGACGGAGATCCGTCGGACCATTTAGGGATGTTCAACACCCTAATGATGGCCCATAACATTGGCCCGGAGCTGCGTTGCTTGATCTTCCCTTCCACACTGACTGGACCTGCCAGGCAGTAGTTCAAGCAGAGTAAAAGACAGTCAATCAGCTCCTGGAAGACCTTCTCAGCTGATTTCAAAAGGGCATTCCGCGCCTCTCAGGCCGCCCGTGTTCAGGCTGACTCCCTAGGCAACGTAAGGCAGCAGCCCGGTGAGACGCTGAAAGCCTACTTGAGCAGATTCGCGAATGTTGTTGCTCGAGCCAGGGACGCAGATGACAGCTCCAAGCTCATGGCCATGAGAACCGGAATCCTGGTCGGGGGAGACCTGTGGAAAGACATTCAGAGGAAGGGAGTCAGCTCGGTTAACGAATTCCTTAACAGAGCCCAAGAGTGGATAAACTTGGAAGAAGTTGAAGCTTCAGCCGCGGGGACCAGCCAGGTTCCCGAGAAGCCCGCTGGAACGGGGATGGAGATCGTGATGGCAACCCCCGACGTCGTGCAGAACAACCAGCCCGGTGGTGGCAAAAGAAAGGGGAATGGTGAAAACAGTCAGCACGGTCAAAAGAAGACTAAGTCCGTGGATAAGTTCAAGCCCGTGTTCACAACATATACCGAGCTCAGTCAGTCCAGGGAAAGTATCTTCCTGGCCAACTCTACTCGGGTCCCCTGGAAGAGGCCGGAACCATTGAAACACCACAAGGGAAAGAGAGACACTTCCAAATTCTGCCATTTTAACAACGACGTCGGCCACAATACCGACGATTGCAGGCATCTAAAAGATGAGATCGAGACTCTCATCCGAGCAGGCCCCTTGGCGCAATACTCACGAAACAGGGTCCCAGCGAGTTGACCCGCTCCAGAAGTCCCAGCCAGTCAGCCTGGGCCTCGTGTAGATCAGGACGTCCCTCCTCCCGTGGTCGAAGGAGAGATATCCACCATCTCTGGAGGACCGCACATGGATGGAACGAGCAGAGGCGCCCAGAAGAGATATGTGAATGAATTAAAGGCCCACAACGGAGCGGAGTTCGTCCCGGAGCAGCGTCAGTCGAAACAGCAGCGGTTAGAAAAGCAACCGATCACTTTTACGGAGGAAGACGCAGGCCATGTCCAATTCCCTCATAATGATCCCTTGGTCGTAGCAGTCCAGCTCGCCAACCGGAGAGTAAGGAGAGTGTTGGTGGACAACGGAAGCTCGGTAAACCTCCTATTCCGATCCACCTTAGAAAAGATGGGATTGACTATCGCCGAGCTAAAGGCGACCTCCATGATGCTGTATGGCTTTTCGGGAGAAGGGTCGCAGGGATAGGGACGATCGAGCTGGTGATCACCCTATGAGAAGAATCTCGAACAGTCTCCAAGATACTTGAGTTCGTGGTCATTGACTGCTCCGCTGCCTACAACGCCATTTTAGGTCGGCCTACCCTCATAGCTTTCGAGGCTGTCACTTCCATTCGACACCTCGCCATGAAGTTCCCTACTTCAACTGGAATCCGTACTATCAAGGGCGATCAGCTCGCTGCCAGGGAATGCTACAACATTTCCATGAAGGGAAAATCTAAACCCGGGCAGCTGGCAATGGCCATTCAGGGCAAAGAGGAATCTCAGGGACCTTTGGTGGATCCTGAGATTGAAAAACCTCAGAGCGCCGAAGAGGAAAAGGTCGCCTTGAGTGAGGACATTGACCCCCGAGTAGGCAAAGATAGATCCGGGCTCCAAGCCATTGAGGAGCTCGAGGAGGTGAACCTCGATCCGCAAATTCCATCACGGATGGTCAAGCTCGGGAAAAACCTCTGTAGCAAGAGGAAGACGGAGCTGGTTACGTTTCTCCGGGCTAATTTAGATGTGTTTGCCTGGTCCCACGAGGATATGGTAGGAATTAGCCCGAGTGTCATCATGCACACGCTCCATCTGGATAAAATCATTCCTACCAAGTCTCAAAAGCAAAGGCGTTTAGGGACAACCCGAGCTGAAGCCCTAGAAGAAGAGGTAGCCCGACTAAAAAAATGTGGCTTTATCCGGGAAGCCAAATTCCCTATTTGGGTCGCCAATCCCGTGCTAGTTCCGAAGCCCAACGGGAAATGGCGGACTTGCATTGACTTCTCCGATCTGAATAAGGCCTGCCCCAAGGATTGTTTTCCATTGCCAAGGATCGACCAGCTGGTGGACGCCACGGCGGGGCACGAGCTCATGTCCTTTATGGACGCGTACTCAGGCTACAATCAGATCGCGATGAATCCGGCGGATCAGGAACACACTAGATTCATGACCCCGACTAATGTCTATTGCTACAAGGTCATGCTGTTCGGTCTGAAGAACGCCGGAGCTACCTACCAAAGGCTGGTAAACAGAATGTTCGCGGACCAGATCGGAAAGAACATGGAAGTATATGTTGATGACATGCTCGTCAAGTCAAAGACTGCCAACAACCATGTTTCCGACCTGGAAGAATGTTTTAAAATACTACGGAAATACGACATGAGGCTCAATTCCCAGAAATGCACTTTTGGTGTCGCATCCGGGAAATTCCTGGGGTTCATAGTTAATACCCGAGGAATCGAGGCAAACCCCGACAAGATCAGGTCATTGCTCGAGCTTCCTTCCCCCAGGTCACGGAAAGATGTCCAAGGCCTCACAAGAAGGGTAGCAGCACTCAACCGATTCATTTCCAAGTCAACCGATAAATGTTTGCCCTTCTACAACCTGCTCCGGGGAAACAAGAAGTTTGAATGGACAGTAGAATGCGAAAGCGCATTCCTCGACCTGAAGGCACATCTGGCCGAACCACCTGTGCTATCCAAGCCCAAGGCAGGAGAGTCTCTCTTCCTCTACCTGGCCGTCACTAAGGACGCGGCCAGCGCCGTACTAGTACGAGAGGAAGACCAAGTTTAGAAGCCAGTTTATTACTTCAGCAAGAGACTCCTCGGAGCAGAATCACGGTACCCACTGATGGAAAAATTGGCATTCTGCCTAATCACGGCCTCGTGAAAGCTCAGACCGTACTTCCAGTACCACTCGGTACACGTCATGACCGATCAGCCTCTAAGGCAGGTTTTGCAAAAACCTGAAGCATCGGGATGTTTGTTAAAGTGGGCGGTCGAACTCAGTCAGTTCGAGATTTTCTACACTCCACAAACTTCCATAAAAAGTTAGGCCTTGGCCGACTTTGTGGCAGAGTGCACGGGATTCCAGGAGGATCCATCAGAAGGCTCATCTCAGCTCACCTCGCCTGAATCGTTGTGGAAGATCTTTGTGGATGGTTCATCCAACGAGAACGGTTTCGGGGCCGGAATCATTCTAATCTCCCCCGAGGGACATAGGTTCCACTTGGCGCTAAGGTTCGGGTTCAAGGCCTCCAACAATGAGGCGGAATACGAAGCTTTGTTAGCCGGGTTGAGGATAGCCAATGAGTTAAAGGCGAGCTCCGTCCAGTGCTTTAGTGACTCCCAGCTCGTGGTAAACCAGGTTCTGGGCGAATATCAGGCGCAGGGATCCAAGATGGCCGCCTATTTGGCAAAGGAAAAAGACGACCTGTCCGCATTTGAGCGAGGATCGATCGAACAGATACCTCGAGAACAGAACGCCAATGCGGATGCCCTTGCCAAACTCGCCACCTCGGGAGAGACGGAGACCCTGGGGTTGGTGCCAATAGAATTCTTGGAAAAACCAAGTATAGAAGGAGATCGGGCAGAGGTCGAGATGATTGATGCTCGACCGACCTGGATGACCCCCATTCTTGAATATCTCGTCGAGGGCAAGCTGCCTAAAGGACGTAACGACGCGCGACGAGTCCTATATCAAGTCCCTAGATATACAATAGTTGATGGGTTATTGTACCGACGTGGGCACTCCCTACCTCTCCTCCGATGCGTTCTTCCAGGTGAGGCGAAGGCCATCCTGCAGGAAATTCACGAAGGATTCTGCAGAGACCATGCTGGGGGGCAAAGCCTGGCCTTAAAGGTTCTCAGGCAAGGTTATTACTGGCCAACTCTGTCCAAAGACGCGATCTCATACGTGAAGAAGTGCGACAAATGCCAGCGATTCGCTGCAGTTGCCCGAGCTCCTCCAGGCGAGCTAAGGATGATCTCGGCCCCTTGGCCGTTTGCTGTTTGGGGAATAGACCTAGTGGGCGCCCTGCCCACTGGAAAGGGCGGAGTCCGTTACGCCGTGGTAGCCATAGACTACTTCACTAAGTGGGCCGAAGCAGAGCCGTTGGCAACAATAACATCGAAGAAGGTACTCGACTTCGTGGTTAAAAGCATCATCTGTCGATTCGGTCTACCGAAGAAAATCGTCTCCGACAACGGCACTCAGTTCGATAGCGACCTGTTCACCGAGTTTTGTGAAAGGCACGGGATTGTAAAAAGCTTCTCCTCCGTGGCCTATCCTCAGGCGAACGGCCAGGTCGAGGCTGTCAACAAGACTCTAAAGGCGAGCCTCAAGAAAAGATTAGATGAGGCAAAGGGGGTCTGGCCAGAACAGCTCCCCCAGGTCCTATGGGCATACCGGACCTCGCATCGGACTCCTACGGGTCATACTCCTTTCTCCCTAACCTTTGGGAGTGAAGCAGTCCTCCCCGTGGAAGTTGAGGTTCTGTCACATAGAGTCCAGTCTTACGACCAAGATCGGAACCGTGAGCTCCTGTGCCATTCCCTCGATCTAATTGATGAAAGGCGAGAAGATTCGCAACTCCAGCTCGCCCATTATCAGCAGAAGATCACTTGCTACTTCAACTCTAAAGTCAAAAAACGCGCCTTTAGCGTTGGCGACTTGGTCCTAAGGAGAGTTTTCCTGGCCGGAAAAGATCCCAAAGATGGAGTGTTGGGACCAAACTGGGAAGGACCATACCAGGTCATCGAAATTGTCAAGGAGGGAACTTATAAGTTAGCCCGACTTGATGGAGGAGCCGTACCACGGACCTGGAACGCCATCCACTTAAAGAAATATTATCAATGATCCACTTGTAAGGCCTGGAAGGCCACTTTCTATATATTAATAAAAATAAGCTTTTTACGCACATTTGCAAGTGTAATCTTAAAGTAACCACGAAAGACCCTTTCCCAGTTACTTGGGGGGCATATGGTACCTGGATATAACCAGGTCTCCTTAACGACTTAGATGTTGATTTTTATCTATGGATCGTTGCTCTTCTTAAAGAGCTCGAGACACAGATAAGGGTTACCGCCAACTAAGTCCTATCCTGGTTTTAACTGGGTCATAAAAACTTGGAAGTTAACTTAAATTTATTGATCGCGGTTCTTCTTAAAGAACTCGAGATATGGATAAAAGTTAACACGAACTAAGTTTTCAAAATAAGTTCCTGGTTTTAACTAGGTCATAAAACTTGGAAGTTAACTTAAATTTATTGATCGTGTTTCTTCTTAAAGAACTCGAGATATGGATAAAAGTTAACACGAACTAAGTTTTCAAAATAAGTTCCTGGTTTTAACTGGGTCATAAAACTTGGAAGTTAATTTAAATCTATTTATCGTTGTTCTTCTTAAAGAATTCAAGATATGGGTAAAAATTAACACGAACTAAGTTTATAAAAAAAAAGATATATATATTGTAGCCGAAAGCATGAAAAAATATGAGTTAAAAGCGCAAGGCAAATTGTCTTGAGGTAAAGACACCTCATGCAAAAGTTACAAAAAATACTTCAAAATATATAAAGAGAAAAAGAGAAGAGCGCCCTAAGCTCCGTCAGCCGGCCCTTTGGAGGTCGCCGTTTCACCTTGCTCCGCCGCACCAGAGGCTTCCCTAGTCTCCGAAGGTGGCGCCTCTTTGTCGAGGCGAGCTTGGAACTTCACCAACAAGCGCGCCCAGAAATTTGGTGGCATGAAAGAGAAGTCAGCCTCCGGATTATGGAGCCAACAGTGGTAGAACAGATCCTGCATGGACTGCTCCGAGATGATCCTCTCTTCCTCCAGGGCGGCCTGGGCGGCCTGGACTTCTGTCCTCGCTGCCTCAAGGTCCGCCTGCGAGGTGGCAAGGGATGTCTCGAGCTCCTGGACCTTCGAACGGGTCTTCTCCAGGTCGACCTGAGCTCTCTCCAACTCGCCCTTCGAGGTCGTCAGGGCATCCTTGGCCGCCTTAACCTCCTGAAGGGTGGCCTGGTGCTCGGTCCTCATGTCACCGAGCTGAGTCCTGGCCCTGATGATGCTTCGGTGAAGGGCGACGACACCCTGCGAGGAATGAAAGATAAACTGGCTCAGAGAAAAAATTAGGCAAAGTGTAATGGTAAAAGCTTTAAAAGAATAGGGCAGCTTACCGTTAGGGTCATGCTCATGGAAGAGTCCATGACGTCAACCGGGCTCATCGTCTCAATGGTCTGGAGTTCCTTCTCGGTGAACTTGTAGATATGGTTAACGGCGTAGCTCACCGATTCGTACACCGTTCCCCGGAAGACCTCTGGGATCTTCTCCAGGTCCTGGGGATTGACCGGGATGCGTACATCGGAGGCCACCACAGGTGGAGTCCCGAGCTCCGTCCCTGCGTCCTGGGTGACGGTTGGAGTTCGCTGAGGTGGCGGAGGCATTTGGCCTGCTCCGGCAGCAAGAAGAATCGCTCCTGCATCCTGGGCTGGCGGGGCTTTCTCCTTCTCCTTTGCAGGAGATTTAGTGGAGACCCCGGCAGAGCTCTTGGAACCCCGGAGCCTTTTCACTCTTGGCCCCGCTGGGGGGTTCCCCCCGAAGACTATGCCCCGCAAGCTATCCTTGGGCTGAGACATCTCTTCTGTCAAACAAAAAAAAATATACATGGTTATTACAAGTTAGCAATCATACAAAGATAAAAACAAAAGGTTAAAGCTAAAAAAGCATATGAATACTGAGGGAGCCTTACCCCCCGAGCTGGAAGAACCTAAGACGATTATTTCACGAACTGGCGCAGGTTCTAGGTCCGGTTCTGACTCAGGGCTAGACTCTTCTACATACTGCCTAAGCCCCGAAGCATAGATACCCCTCTGGAGTGATGGCCATGTGCATAGGTTGGTCCCATACTCCTCGAATAAGATCGACCTAAAAGCTAGGGTGTTATCTACTACTACGGTACCCCTAGGCCGGCTCTCTTGGTGATCCAGCACGAGCCGGTCAACACAATGGAGCAGGAGTGTGTTCAGGTCCGAATCCCTTCGGTGACAATGGACGATCTGCCTAGGATTGAACCTAACCAGCCAGGGGTCTGCAGTGGCCCTATCTAGACTCTTAAACAAGTAAGGGTTACCTTGGCCAGAAGGACCCGCGGCTGCTCCGGATTGAACCCTCTCCTCGCCCATCCTCTGGGCGACCTCCAAGGTCCTCTTCCTATTCCTCACGAGCGGAACTTCGGCCGTCTCATCCTCCTCGTCTTCCTCTACTGCGACCTCCTCCACAATGATAGGTCTGTTGTCGCGGGCTGGGGGTGGCCCCTGGGGCCTCTTCAGGTTCAGGGTCTGGTTTGGGAAGATCAGTTTGCAGAACACCATCGTCTCGTCCGTCACGAGCACGCGATAGTCCTTCTCATTGGGGGGCAAGCCCGCCAGTGTCTCTTATTGGCCCCCGAGGGTCACAGACTTTTCGGTCCTCGCGTAGATGGCTGCGAGATTGGCCGGAATTAGAATGGAATACGGGAGGAGCTAAAATAAAATAACACTTAAAAGGCGAGCTAAGATCAGGGATTACTTACGAGGACGATTGAGATAGTGGTGGTCGCAGTTCCGGAACCCAGTTGACATGAAGAACTGGTCCTTGAAGTCATTTGGGTGGCTGGGCAGCTCGATCACCGCCGCCGTATTGGGAAAACGGGTTAAATAGTAAAACTCGTCACCTCGCCCTCGCTGATCCGGGCTGGCTTTGAGGCAAAAGAATTATAAAATATCAGAAGGAGTAGGGACCTCCCACTCCTGCTTCTTGAATAAATACCTTAACCCTGCCAACAGACGGTAGGAGTTGGGGGGGAGCTGAAAAGGGGCCAACCCCACGTAGTTCAGGAAATCAGCGAAGTACTGATCCAGGGGAAGGAAGGCCCCTGCCTTGAAGTGTTCACCGCTCCAGGCCGCGAACGATTCATCGAGGGGCGTGCAGCTCCGCTCACCATCTGCGGCAGGTCGGGCAATAATGGAGGCTTTCCCCAGTGGAATGTTGTGAGTGAGGAAGAGTTTGTTGATCTTCGTCTGGTCGGTTACCTTTGAGATGATTCTCTCCGCCTCAAAGAATGCGTCGGGGGCCACCTCGACCTCCTTCTCCACGGCCGGCCCGAAGCGGGGGATCGGGGAGCTAGGCATCACCGCCTTTCCTTTTTCCTGCTGGGAGGCCGAGCTTCCAACGTTCTTCTGAGGGAGGTTCTTTTTTGGAGCCATCTGGTCGCCTAGCGAACAAAAGAAAACACTTTAGAAAAGGCAACCCCAGCAGAAGGAAGAAGCAATTATTATTTGCACGAGTTGAGGTAAGCCCAGCTCGTGGAGAGTGGAACCACGCGGTTCAGTGAACACGCGCGTATGCTCCCAACAGATCCCAGATTACTCAGAATTCACGTGTCAGAGGATTCAGAATAGAATTTGCCTTGGGGGGAAAGTTTCAATAGGCAGAAAATTACAAAACCGCTTATGAGGCGTGTTCCCTAAGCTACCCGGTTTTGCACCCAAAATTTCCCAAAACTCCTACCCAGAAATTTGTCCAAAAAAAGCACCCTGAAACCCATACTCTAAAGCGGTTTCTTACAACAAATGTGCCCTAACCTAAAAAGGGCTGTCACCCTCCATATCCACACAACCCAGAAAACCCTTGCATGCGGCTACAGTGAAATTTTTTTCCCAAGCTACAGTAGCATGTTTTCAAAGTGAACAAGGTCAGGAAACTTACAGTGTATGGCTGGGAGGTAGACGAGGGCGTTGCGTTGGTAGGAGCTTTGTCGGTGTAGTAGCTTCCAAAGCTTTGGAGAAATCCGTGCGCCTAAGCTTCGTGAACGATGAAAATGGCAGCAACAGGGTTGAGGGTTTCGTTCTTCTGAAATATGGAGAAGGAAGAGAAAAGGAGATTTGGAAAATTTTGAATGAAAGGGTGGCCCGTGCGTGGGGTGGCCACCCCCTTTTTATATACGTGAAAGATCACGTGTAGAAGGCTCTTGGGTGGCCCTGGTGAGGGATCCGAGGCCTTCCACTCGAAATACGAAACGACGGCTGGGCATAGGCTAGGCCATTAAATGCGGTTCTCGTAAGACGTACCGTCACCACCCACGACGTTCCACGTATCAGACGCCTGCGTAAAGAGTGGAATGCGAAGAGTTTATGGGGAAGTCTAAAAGCCCCTACTGTGGTCTTATATACGACGTCATGTACCACGAGCAGGAGCTTGGGGGGCAGATGTATGCCCTGGTTTTCCCACGGGCTGATTAGCAGGCCGAGCTACGGACTAATCACGATTAGCCCATTAACACCCCCAAGACCGGAGCTCCCGTTTCGAGGTCGTACCTTCTTAGCTCGAGCAATCCCTGAGGACTCGCCAAGGTTGCCCAGGACTGGGGGAAGGAATCCGAAGGCCGAAGGTCGGGTCAGGGGAGCAGCTCGTGGCATGAGCTGTGTATGGAGATGTAACGCCCCAACTCCAGGGACCGCTACAGTGCACATTGCAAACAGTGCTAAACTCGCTAATCAAGTCATTTGGCCATAAACGTGTAACTAAGTACGATTAACGGTTTAGGGGTTAAAAACTTTGGTTAAGATAAAACGTTTCACTAGAACGTTTAGTGTATACATTGGGATCCCAAAAATATAATTTCAGAGTTTATTACAAAAGGTTATTTACATCAAGCCGATCTAGGCGGCAAAAACAAAACAGGGTTTAGCCCTGGTTCCACTTTCAAACCTCGCCCAAGTATTGGTCGAGCAGCTGCATATGTACACGTCATCACCTAAGCTCTCCAACTCAAGGATGGTCCAGCTTCCTTTTGCCTTTACCTGCACCACAAAGCACCCGAGAGCCGAAGCCCAGCAAGAAAACTCATATGCTCATAAACAGTCATATCATGATATCGAATCATATCTGGCATGCCTAGCTATCATAGCTCTATTCAGCATGCAAATGAGTTCAAACAGATGTTGGGGTATCCAGGATAAGAAATCCTGGCCTTCTGATTGGAGGACTATCAAGTCAATCCTAATCAGATGAGTGACTGCCAAACAAGTCACTAACCAAATGGAAGAGTGGCTGCTAGGTTAGCCACTAGCCTTCAAGCGCTTATGATATTCATCAAATGAGTGTCGCAACACTTGAGGTTCTGATAAACCACGCTGAGTGACCGACAAGCGAGTCACTAATTCAAATGGAAGGGTGACTGTTGGGTAAGCCTCTAGCCTTCAATAGGTTCTGGTAACCATATTGAGTGACTGCCATGCAAGTCACTAATTCAAATGGAAGGGTGGCTGTTGGGTAAGCCTCTAACCTTCAATAGGTTCTGGTAAACCTTACTGAGTGACTGACAAGCACGTCACTAATTCAAATGGAAGGGTGGCTGTTGGGTAAGCCTCTAACCTTCAATAGGTTCTGGTAAACCTTACTGAGTGACTGACAAGCACGTCACTAATTCAAATGGGAGAGTGGCTGCTGAGTAAGCCACTAGCCTCCAAGCGCTTATTTCATTCATCGACCCTCGGGGTCGGTCTGGCATTAATGCTCTTTGAGTCATTCAATGGTGATAGTCAAATAGACCTCATCTTTGATGGCTTGCGTGATACACGCTAAGACCATTCTGACTAATTAGTCAGTACCATGCACATGTAAGCAATGCTATCAATGTGTATCATATGCCAATTATCCAAGAATAGGGCATTCAGCATGCTTACTAAACAGTTGCTAGCATAATTATGATCATGCACAAACTCAGAGACTCAAGCTCTGACTAATCTCATACTCATCATTCATGGCATGCCCTAATCACATGTTTCTCGTGCATCACATGCATCACATTTAGTCATCCAGCATGCCTCAACAATAGTCATATGCAAATGGGCAAGATTGCCAAGCATTCATTATGCTATCAATGTTTACATTTAAACATTCAACATGCACCAATCATAACCATGCATGTCACATATGGGGTGCAGTTTTCTTACCTTTGGTCCAAGCACAGGTTACCAACAAATGAGCCACAAGCACGATCCTGATCCAAGCCTCTAGTGTAAACCTAGTCACAACCACAAATGGTGATCCAATGAGTTCAAGTTCTAAAACCAACCCTTGAACTAACACTTAGCCCCCAAGACATCAATCCTCACTAATCCGGGTAGTAGGAATGATCCCGAGGCCCAAAACCATGTTTCCGGGGTCAAAACACCCAAACGGGCTCAAAAGCCTGCCTGAGCCGCGGCCCCGGGCACCCTGAGTCGCGGCCCCCAGCACCACCAGAGGCAAGCGCCGCGGCGCCCAACACCAAGGGCCGCGGCGCCCAGCAAGGCAAAACTGGGGCACCTGCTTCATCGAGCAAGGGCCGCGGCGCCCAAGAACAGGGCCGCGGCCCAACTTCGGGGCAGCCATTTTCCCTTCGTTTTAACCTTTTAAAACCTCCCAAAAACATGTCTAAACATTCCCAAATCATTAAATCAAAGTTCCCAAACTCCCCAGTTGTCCAAAACCACCAAAACCCGAGGTTCAAACAACCTAAAAACTCAACGATTCACAAAGCTCAATTCAAGCTTAAAAACTTTTAAAAACTTAAAACTTAAACTTGAATTACCTCCGATTGAGTTGTTTCCAACTAAATCCTCCGGCTAATAAGCTTCTAATTCTCCTTAGGATTTCTATGCCTCGATCCTCGCTTGATTCCGAGTCCTAGAACTCAAGTTACCTTCGAAAATGCGATCGGGAGACGTAAAGGGAACTTTAGGGAGAGAGAACGTACAGAACGTTTCTTTTTATTTCTTAAAAGGTTACTTCAAGCTTAATTAGCTTCCAATAAAACCTAATGCTCGGGGTCCCGAAAACACCCCCGGGGACATTATAGTCAAAACTTCCAGAATTTCCCCCTGGTCTTACTAACTCCCAATTTATCACCAAATGTTAATTCCCATTACCCAATAACCCGGTAATGCTATTAATACCCCTTGACTTACTCCAAGTCAAGCTTAAGTCCCGTTGTGACTTTCCCACTAGCTTACCTCCTAGGATCGTCTTGTGCTGGGTAACCCTGGCATAACCAGATAATAACAAAGCACCACGCCCATTTCACATATATGCTAAAAATGCCTGAAATGGCCAAAATATGAAAATCACCCAATTAATCACAAATGGGTTCACATGCATATTTAATACACCTAAACATGCATAATATCATTAAATAGCATAATAAAGAAATTATGGCCCTCCCGACCTCCTAATCAAGGTCCTAAACCTTATTAGGAAATTTGGGGCATTACAGGAGCTCTGACCCTCTGTAAAGTCAACACACGCAAGATAAACGTGCATATACCTGACATCACGTTTCCGATATCTCCCTGACTTCTCGGACACGCAGCAGGAACGTGCGTGTTCAGATATCCACGGCTGGGTTGGGCCGTGCGGCCCATTATCTCCTTACCTATCGATTTGACCATACTTATGTGTCAGGTTTAGGAATTAATCATGAATGTCACAGAGTTGATATGACAAATAATAAGGTCACGGGATGACCTCCTTACCAACTTCCAGGTGCCTTCACCTATAAATATGGAGAACCTAGGAGTTGATAGGGGTTGGGAAAAATAGTATCTGAATAGATATATGCTTTGTAACCAAATACCTCGAATATATCAATAATATTGACTAGTGGAGTAGAAAGATTTTAACCTTCGAACCACTTAAAAACGTGTCTTGAGTCACCCAGTTCATTCTCTAAGATTCTATATCTGCGACGGTTCTAGATTCAGCACTAATCCCTCTCTCTTCTTCTCTTAATTACCTGTTGGCGAAGAACCGCGTCAACAACTTTATTATTCTAAGCTTTTATAAACACTTGGGAAGTGAGAAATAATGTGATTTCGGTATTGGGGTTCAGAAAAATTCATAAGGTCATTAGAGGTATTCCTATTCCTTAAATTCAATTCTATATAATTCTTTAGTTTTCTTTAGTTTCTTTTATTCAGATCCTAACTCCTGTTATTGATTCTTGATTAGGTATTTAAGTTCTTGAAACTTAAGGTCTTTCTTGGTAAGTTTCTTCTTGGTTTAGTTCTCATATTCACTTTTATTCTTAAAGATTCTCACCCTTTTCTACTGTTGGTTTATAGGAGTTTCTAAATCTCGTTCTTGTTTCCAAATATCCCGACTTTTGGTAAGCAAAATATGATAGATTTTATATGCTTATATGTTATGATATGTTATGTTATAATATGTCTATGTTATGATATGCTATGTTATGATGTATATGAATATGTCTTGTAGTCCTTGGGGCTTATAGTTGCTTAGCTAGCAAATCTCAATGCTTTTATGTCGCTTGAGGCTTATAGTTGCTTAGCTAGCAAACCCCAATGTTTTTATGTTGCTTGGGGCTTATAGTTGCTTATATAACAAACCCCAAGATTACCATGATCATGGGTTAGAGTTGTGATATATGTTTTATAGTATGTAGTTATGATATAGTCTTATGCTTTTGATTTATGATTAATGTTGTTAGTAGATTTTCCTTGCTGGGCGTTAGGCTCACTCCTTTATTTTTAGTGTGATGCAGGAAAGTGATTATGGAGGCGGAAGGATTCTTGGTAGCTTGACTTGTGTGTTAAGGATGAATGGACTGAGTGGACTGCGTGTCGATCGAGGATGACGTTTATTTAGTCTTTTGAATTATGTTTCTTTTGTAATTCCGCATTTAGTCTTTGAATAATTGATTTAAAGTTATGTTTTATGTTTTACAAGCAATGGGTACCCATGCCATATTCATTTTAATTTATAATTTTATGTTATTGATACAATAATTATTTTAGAGTTTTAATAAAGTTATGATTATTTCTTATGTTTTCTCCAAAAGTAGTAGCTAAGTCTAGTAGTTTTTAATGGTCCAAGGTCTTAGAAATAGTTGGGTCATTACATGGGGAATAGACTTAATCGGGTATTTACCCACAGGAAAAGAAGGCACCAAATATGCCATGGTGGCCATTGATTACTTCACGAAGTGGGCCGAAGCTGAGCCACTTGCAACCATAACAACCAAAAAAGTGCTGGACTTTGTGGTAAAAAACATAGTGTGTCGCTATGGGTTTCCAAGAAAAATTGTCTCAGACAATGGCACACAATTTGATAGTGATATGTTCATGGGTTTTTGCGAAAGGCACGTGATTATCAAAACCTTTTCTTCAGTAGCTCATTCGCAGGCAAATAGACAAGTCGAGGCTGTCAACAAGACAGTAAAGGATACTCTGAAGTAAAGGCTCGAAGAAGCAAATGGGGAATGGCCAGAGCAGTTGCCTGAAGTCCTCTGGTCATATAGAACGTCCCATCGAACAACAACATGCCATACTCCATTTTCCTTGGCTTATGTATATGAAGCTATGTTTCTTGTTGAATTAAATCTGCCATCACATCGACGAATGGCATACGATCAAGACACTAATAGCTAGTTGTTGATGGAATCTTTGGATTTGGTCGATTAAAGGCGCGAGCAAGCCCAACTCTGAGTAGCAGCTTACTAGCAAAAGGTCGCTCGGTATTTCAACTCTAAAATACGTGAAAGAAAATTTAATGTGGGAGATCTGGTACTTAGAAGAGTTTTCCTTAACATCCGCGATCAAGCTGCTGGAGTACTCGGACCTAACTGGGAAGGACCATACCAAATTGAAGAAGTCCTCCATCCAGGCACTTATAAACTTGCCGCTTAAATGGAGATCTCATTCCTCGTTATTGGAATAGAGAACACCTGCGCAAGTACTATCAATAAACAATTCTTCTTAAAGAATTGGCTTGTATTAATTTTACTTTTTACAAGTTTATGAACAAGGGTTAGTCAATCTTGTGACTGGTCGCTTATAAGTGTAAGATCATATTTTTTATCACTCGTACAGACACAATTGTCCATTTATTACGAGAAATAAAATGGATTGTGCATAGCCAGTTAATCTTGCCAACTATTGTATTTATTACAAGTATTCGCTCATTACATGTGTTGTTTTGCTATATTATCATTTTTTTTATAAATATCTATTACCAGCAGTTATGTTCGAACAAGTATTGGTCAAGGAAAGTGACCGAGGACCTAAAACTCCTCAATCACTTGGGGGGCATATAAGGTATCTTGTAAGCAAAACATATCGATAATTATACGTAAACACACGAGCAAAATAAGTGAAAGCATGCTATGGTACTTAGAGTATTTTTCAAAATTTTGTTTAAATTTTGTTAAATCAAACCAAAGTGCTATGCTAAGTTCGGTCATGCGAACATATGTTATAATATAATAGAAATATTATAATGGCAAGAGAAATCCTTTACACCACGAGTAAGTTACTGCTCGGATGTAATTGTCTGTTAAAAGGAAAAGTTGCCCGTGCAGTAATAAAAATATAAGTTGTCTTGATATCACGAATCGTAGTTCGTGTGTCTTAAATTACAAAGTTAAATAAAAAAAAGCAGAAAAATTATGAAGTAGGAGGGTCTTGAGGAGTTTGCTGGTCAACGGAGGCCCCAATTTCCTCTTATACGCCATCAATGCCCGTAGCTAAGGAGATTTCGAGGGAAGCTGGAACTTTCACTCTCTCCTCCTGTTGTGCAAAATTTAATGTGAGTGCAAGTGTGCACTGTCAACAAGTAATAAGGTGATAAGAACCCAATATCGTATCCACAGTTATTGTTTTTAAGCTTAAAATTGTGAAATTAAAGTTTAGCAAAATGATTAAAAATAAAAGAACCAAACTCAAATTAAATTGGAAGTTGATTTTTTTTATATGCAATTAAAAATAACTAATAGCTGAATTTAAAGTCTAAATTAATGGGATGCAATATGAAAATCAGTTGATAATGAAATGGTAAGCTAGGATGATTAATCCCCCCATGTTTTGCAATTCCTGGAAGCAATGCTATGAAAATTCTATGGCACACTGACAGTTTACTAATCAAGTCCATAAGTTTCTGTCGAAATCAAATGGGTTTAACTCTCTAATTAAATTACTTATGTCTAAGTTAATTTAATTTCAAGAATTTCATATCCAGCACCAATCCTATTAGATTATGCAAGGCAAAGATATATGTCTATACCCTCACAAAATTAAAATCAAAGAAATTACTCTTACACCATTCAAGTCTTTTGTCCAATAATTAAAATCCTTTTCAGCAATCTTAATTGTTTCAATCATTTACTAAAGGTGATCAAGCAATAATGAATATTAATCATGAAAATTACTTGAATGAATAAATCTCAATTAGCATTAAGCATCAATAGCAAAGTTCCACAATTGCATAACAAGGTTCCTTAATTATCCTAACTTTAAGAGAATTAGTTCATAACTTTAAACACAAAGTAACCCAGCTGGTAATCATCCATAATCAAAATAAATGCAACAAAGAAAAAAAAGAATTAAGTTCCAAGAGAGAAGGGAAAGAAACACAAGCCAAGAATATTAAGGAGTGTCCCCCAAATAACCCTTCTCTTTTTGTCTTCTTCCTTCCAATCCTCTCTCTTTCCTTCTTTCCTCTTTTAATGGCTGCCAAAATGGGGATATTTCTTGCACAGGCGGCTGCCTTCCTCATTTTGTCTGTCTGCCGTCTATCCCCTTATGGAAAAGAAGACACTCTTTTCTCTAGGTCACTTCCTTCTCTATGGGCCACGTGGGCCTCTCTTATCTTCCTTTAATTCATTTTTTTGTCTTTTTGTCCTCTTCACCATAAATGGGTCCAAGGCAAAATGAAGCCCAATAAGCATTTATCTATTTACCATGCAGCCCAATTTAAATAATCCCCAAAGTGAGTTGGAGAATTAAATGGTAGCTTCCACGTGGGCCATCAAGTAGATTGGTTGGCAGAACGCAATGCTGCGGCAATGCTGCAGCACTCCTCCTGCTGAAACCATTTAAAACTTCAATTTCTTTCCAAATGACCAAAATTCTATCAACCACCTGCCAAGGCAAAATTTCACAATTTAGGGTATATTTTTCCAGCAATATACTAGTATATAATATTATCTTATTATATTCAATATTTGACAAAACGAAAATAAAGACACTACAAAACACCCTAAACCACTCTTTCTTGATAAAATTATAAGTTCAAAAGCATAAAAATAACTCTAATTCCTAGAGTTATCACATCCCCAAACTTAATTCATTACTCGTCCCGAGTGATGACACTAATGAACCTAAGAACTCAAACCAAACAACACAACAAACAAACAAAAATTCACACGGACGCAAACACAACAATAGAACAAAACACAACATGCCAAAGTAGGGGGACAAGGCTCTCAAATTTATTATGCAAATGATAACTCCAATATGCTCACAAACCAAATTCCTCAAGTGTTAAAATGCTAACAAAACCAAGATTTGAATGTTATTCCGGTGAGTGTGTGAATAGTCCTTTCCAATCCATCCCAAATCCCTAGATCAAGTTAAACAACAATCCAAAGGTTCAATTCATGCTTTCATATGTTGAATTCGGTAGCCCCTCTTCACTAATGTAGTTAGCTTAGAAATCTAGATCAATAGGTCTTTATATTTGGTTGTAATGTAGGCTAGGCTAAAGGTATGGATGAAATGGACATTGATAAGCTAAAACCTCAACCTAGTTTGCCTTGGACCTCACAAACATATTGCCCCTCTTTTTTTTTTTTATCAATAAAATGAACCCTCAAACACACCCAATAATTCCAATTTTCCCACTTCTTTGAATACAAAACATATGCTCAATTATTACAAATACAAACTATATAAAAACAACTTATTTATTTACAACACACATTTTTTTTCTCTCTTTTTTATTTATTTTTATTTTATTTTATTTTTTGTATTTTTCTGATGATATATTTTTTTGAATAATGAAAATAAAATAACCAAATGATTCTTAACTAAATAAAAATTGAACATATGGATGTATATGAATAACATTGATAAACAAGAAGATGATACCCCAATTTTTACTCCCCAAACTCACACAAAATTGTTTCCAAGACAAACTAAGCCTAAGGTTTGGTAGAGAAGAAAAAAGAGATATTCATAGAGGAGTGGGCTATTTAATTTCATGGGTGATAAAAAAAAAATAGGCCATTAAGCTCAAGATGGGTTAACTAGGGATAACATTCAACAAGGTAGGCTTGAAAGGCTCAAACGGTCAAACAAAATTGCCTAAATCCTCTCTAAATTGCTAAGCCTCCTAGGATTTCGCCTCAAGGGAATTATCGAACCAATTCTAAAAACTTGAACCTTCATGCAACCTCAACTTTTCTAAGGACTTTGGAATT
This sequence comes from Humulus lupulus, assembly GCF_963169125.1. NCBI lineage: Eukaryota > Viridiplantae > Streptophyta > Magnoliopsida > Rosales > Cannabaceae > Humulus > Humulus lupulus. Next base: position 34,777,964 of record NC_084793.1, on the reverse strand, counting down.
TTAAAGGTTGGACTATGTGCATTGATTTGGATTCACACTTTCACTAAAGTTCGGTTAGCATAAAAAAATTTAAGTACTAAAGGCTCATTTACACACAAAAGTTACCATAATACATCATTTTTTTTTCTTCGAATTTTTATCATCGAGCCACCCCCAAACTTTGGCACAACACTACATTCATTGATTCCATTTAACTCTAGACTCTAGACAAACTATGCTTAAACCACATATAGAAATTAAGAAAATAACATAAAGTAAAACAAAAATAGCAAATCAAACACACTCCCCCCCAAACTTAGAGGAAAGCAATGTCCTCATTGCTGCCAAACACTAACAAGAAAAATGACAATAACAAAACAGAACAGAAAACAAAGAGCAAAATAAACAAAGCAAAACAACAGAAAGTGCATTAACAAAAGGGGTCAAGAGAAACTTCCTCCCACACTAGTCGCTGCTTGTAGTAGCTTCCTCATCAGAATCATCGCTCTCTTGACTGCCAAATATGTCTTGAGGGTTCAGAATATGCTCCGGGAACGGAAACCAAGTGCGCAAGGCGTTAGGAAATTGTCTCTCCAGCGCATCCTGAAAGGATTCATCTCGCACCTTAGCATACTTCCAATAGGCCTGCTGATGGGAATGGATGGTATGCATTAGGTCCATCACTTGAGTGTTCGATGGACCAACACTAGGGGCCGAACTGGAGGAGGCTGGCGCTGAAGTAGAGTGACTACTCAGATGAAGGAGTTTCTGAATGCACGCAAGACTAATGTCTTTACGGCGACTGGGACCAACAGAAGTAGACAAGGGCACCCTTGCTACCAAACATAAGTTAGAGATCAAGCATGACAAGAATAAGTCTCCAGCACATTTCTGCGAGCGCTCCCTGTTTTGTTACTCAAGTATGCGCCCCACATTGATTGTTTTGCCAGCCAACAAACAGTAAAGGAGCAGAGAGCGCGAGAACGACAAGTAGGTGGTATGGGTTGTAGGCATGAAGTTGTACCAATTGAAATAAAACTAGACCGAAGCAGCGGGGGTCAAATTGCCATGCTTGCACTTATGAGCTCCTTCTTGAAGAATTTTCCACTTGCTACCAGGAGCAGCGATGACGTTCAGTACTTCGGATCTCAGTCCCTAGTCCTCATTATCTAAGAATGCTGAATAGTCATCTTCCATATCCTCTAATTCGAATAGTTGGTTAATGGCAGTAGCGGAGAACGGGACAAGCTGTTCGCGCACCATAACAGTCACTTGGTCTGATGAAATCAGACTAGCATAGAACTCGTGAACCACTTCTTCATCGGGATTAGCTTGTTGTTGAAAAAAAGCTGCCTAATTTTTGTGAGCTATCACATTGGCGACATAATCCGGCAAGGCTTCTGAATTAGAGCTAGAAACCTGAAAACCTCTTTCACACATCAACTGTTTAGTGGAAAACAAATCATGGAAGCGTTGCTCAGCTTCATCACAGTGGAATTTCTTGGGCTGTTAAGCCTTGGCAGCCTTGGAACCTTTAGCTTTCGGCATGAGAACGACAATGAAACACAACAAAAACCCAAGAAAATATCACCACAGCTCTAGAACTTTACCAAGAATACCACAAAATTTCAACCCCACGTTCCAATCAGTAATAAACCAGCCTATAATCTCAAGAGACTCAACCCAACTAATCTCCTCCCCACAAAGAGAAGTTCTTCACAGTAGATCACAAGGTAATACAACAGAATATCAGCAGCTCAAAGTACCAACTCCATGAAAATTACATAATACATTCGGCCAAGAAGACTAGAGTGAGCCAAAATATAAGAGAATACCCTGAAATATATATGGGGAAGCTGGAGGCCGTGAGTCTCGTGGATGCTTGAGTGTGGCATCGCTGACCGTCTGGGCTAGGTGGTGCGTGGGTTCCGTGGGTTGACTGGGTCACTACTTGGAGGTCGGGGTCGAGGGTCGACTGGGTGGCTCGGCTGTGTTGGGTTAAGTTGGCGATGGGTGTTGAGGCGGAGGCCGTGGTCTTTGTGGTGGCTGAGTTCGTGGGTCAACGGGGGTTTGGGTTCGTGGTGGCTGGGTTCGTGGGTCGACGGGGTGGCTCGGAGGCGTTTAGGCAGGAGATGGCTCGGGTGGGTTGATTGGGTGGCTCGGAGGCATGGAGGCAGAAGATGGCTAGGGAGGTGGGCTCGGCCGTGGGTTCGACGAGGGGTTTTGGGTACCGCGACCGTGGGTTTTCTGGGTTGTGGTGGTTGGCTGATCGGGGCTGGTTGCTTGGGTTCGCGGAGGTAGAGAATGGCTGGGTCACGGCTTGGGTGATGGGTACGGCCGTGAGGTGCGGCTGAGGGGGGTTTCAGGTTGTGGCTGGAAATGATGGGGAAATTAGGGATATGTGAAAGAATTAAGTTTTTATTATGGGGGTAATTTCTAAAGTTTCCCAGATTTTCTTAAAAAGCCTCAGAGCTTAAAATTTCCCAGAATTTCATCTATCTCCAATGCTACAACATTTCTACAACATTACTTCCACACCTTCCAAAATCAACTGATTTGCAAACCAGCCATAAACATCACCAAGTCCTGACCTGAAACATGTCCAAATATACTGCAATTGACCATTAAAACTACTTGAATCCTCACAGCCACCCCAGAACATGAATTTATTCAAATCCACAACATAGACCATGAAGGGAAAAGGTGAAAAACAAGAACAAAAATAGAATACTATATATATAATTTGTTTGCTGCTCTCCAAATATAGCTTTAAGCACAACAGCTCAAGAACATGATTTTTTCAAGGATCAACTAAGGTGAGTGAGGTCTTGTTGCGCTCAACCTCACCACCCCAATAGTGTTTCAACCTCTGCCCATTAACCTTGAATTCACCTCCTTCATTTCCTCTCAACTCCACAACCCCATGAGGACACACCTTAGTAATAGTGAACGACCCCGACCACCTAGATTTGAGCTTTCCAGGAAACAACTTGAGTCTAGAATTGAACAATAAAACTTGCTGCCCTTCCTCAAATGAACGGGGCTAGATATGCTTGTCATGCCACCTCTTGGTCTTTTCCTTATAAAGCTTTGCATTCTCATATGAAAACAGCCGCATTTCTTCCAACTCATCAAGTTGTAACATTCTTTTCTCTCCCGCAAGTTGCAAATCTAGGTTGAGTTGTTGGAGTGCCCAATAAGCTCTATGTTCAAGTTCTACCGGCAAGTGACATGCTTTTCCAAACACTAGGTGATAAGGAGACATCCCCAATGGAGTTTTAAATGTCGTTCGATAGGCCCACAAAGCATCATCCAACCTCTTAGACCAATCCTTGCGATTCAGATTTACCACCTTCTCAAGCACACCCTTCATTTCTCTATTAGACAATTCCGCTTGGCCATTGGTTTGAGGATGGTATGCCGTAGCCACCTTATGCTTCACACTATACTTATCCAATAAACTAGCCAACACCTTGTTCACAAAATGGGTTCCCTCATCACTTATGATAGCCCTTGGGGTGCCAAATCTAGTGAAAATATGCTTGTGTAAAAACCTCATGACCACCTTGGAATCATTAGTCGGATAGGCAGTGGCTTCAACCCACTTAGAAACATAATCAAAAGCCACCAAGATATACAAGTTGCCATATGAAGGTGGGAAGGGGCCCATGAAATCAATGCCCCACGCGTCAAACAACTCAACCTCAAGGATACTAGTAAGAGGCATCTCGTTTCTCCTTGAGATGTTTCCTACCCTTTGACAACGATCACATCTTACCACATAAGCATAAGAGTCTTTAAACAAAGAAGGCCAAAAGAAACCTGATTGGAGAACATTGGCAGCAGTGCGTGCTCCCCCAAAATGACCACCACATGGAGATGCATGACAATGGAACAGAATACCCTCAAATTCATGTTCTGCTACACATCTTCTAATCATCTGATCCGCACATTGCTTATATAGAAAGGGCTCCTCCCAAAAATAAGACTTCACATCATGCAAGAATTTCTTCCTATGTTGGTTAGTCATCTCTGGTGGCATCAACCCACTAGCCAAATAGTTAGCAAAATCAGCAAACCAAGGGAGCTCATGAGAATGGTTAACCCCAAACACTTGTTCATCGGGGAATGTTTCTTTGATGGGGACAAGAGAGTTAGAATCTTCTTCACGCTCCATTCTTGATAAATGGTCAGCTACTTGGTTTTCTACCCCATTTCTATCTTGAATCTCAACATCAAACTCTTGAAGCAAAAGCACCCACCGAATCAATCTTGGCTTTGCATCCTTCTTAGAAATCAAATACTTGATGGCTGAGTGATCGGTGTAGACAATCACTTTAGTTCCCACAAGATAGGAGCGAAACTTGTCAAAAGCAATGACAATGGCTAGTAGCTCCTTCTTAGTTATAGTGTAACTCAATTGAGCTCCTATCAAGGTGCGGCTGGCATAATAAATAGAGTGAAACACCTTGTTCCTTTGCTGCCCCATCACAGCCCCAACGGCATAATCGCTAGCGTTACACATCAGTTCAAACGACAAACTCTAATTCGGTGCAATAATGATATTGGCTGAAATTAATCTCTCTTTCAACTCTTGAAAAGCCTTCAAACATGCTTCATCGAAGTGGAAAGGTGTATCCTTCTCAAAAAGATTGCAAAGTGGTTTAGAGACCTTAGAGAAGTCTTTAATGAACCTTCTGTAGAAACCAGCATGCCCAAGGAAACTCCTAATGTTCTTCACTGAATTAGGAGGTGGTAGCTTCTCAATAACTTCAATTTTCGCCTTATCAACTTCAATCCCTTGCTTAGATACCTTATGCCCCAAAACAATACCTTCCTTAACCATAAAGTGACACTTTTCCCAGTTAAGGACTAGGTTTGTCTCTTCACATCTCTTCAGCACCTTAGACAAGTTATTCAGACAATCATCATAAGTGTAATGCCCCGAATTCTCCGATGTGGTCTAATGGCGAGATTAGTAAGTCGGGAGGGCCATACTTGCTTAATTATGCCATTAATTGATAATATGCATGTATATGTGAATTATATTATAATATGATGTTAAATGCATGCATGTGGGTCCACATTATAATTACAGGGGTGTGATGATAATTTGGCCCATGAGGGTATAATTGTATATTTGTATGCAAGTCGGTGATATGTTGTTGAGACCACTTTATAATGTGGGTTTGTTCGAGCTATTCGGCATGAGACGATCTTGGATTATTGATTAGCGGTCTAGTCATAACAGGTTTAAGTTCGGGGCTTGGGATGAGTCTCGCGGTGATTTTAATAATTATAGCGTTGCCGGGAATTAAAGGGTAACAGGATGTGAATTATTGGTGTTTGAGATTATTGAGAATAACGGGAATTGGAGAGTGTTAATTATGATTAATGAGATAGGTGGGGAATACCAATTTTTCCCTTGGGAGCCTTTAGAAACCTTTAATTAACCTAGGGGTATAATGGTCTTTTTACCCCTAGGATAGAAATAAACCATTTTTGGGTTGTGAAAGAGGTAGAAAAACAGAGCATCTTGAAGAGCTTTCCCATATCTTCTTTCCTTCAGTTTCCTTTGAGATTTTTGAACCATTCTTGAGGATTCAAGCTTGGGAAGTAAGCCTTGGAAGTTTGGGAAAGTGTTCCTCCATTGATGAGCATTATAAGCTGAGCTTTGGGTAAGTTTCTAGCCATTGAATTCTCTAGTTTGCCCTGTTTTAGTTCTGTTCTGCAGCTGTGATTTCTAGGTTGAATACTTGGTTTTGTTGGGAGTTTTGGCTAGGGATCTTATGGTTGTGATGTTTGGGGTATGTTAGGATGGTTTTTGGGTTCATTTGGCATCAAAAATGGGATTTGGAAGCATTGGAATCAAGTTAGAATCGAAGGAGTTGAAGAATGAGGTTTCAGGGGGGTATCAGGTCTAGAGGTAGCGCTACAGCGCCCACCCTAGGGCACTATAGCACTACACAGAGAGCTTTTAGGCATGTTGGGGGTTCTGAGAATAGTGCTAGGGTGCTAGGGAGCAGCGATGTAGCGCTACTCTGTTCCTTCAAAGTCCCGTTTTGAGTGTTTTTAAGGGTTTTTGGCTTGGGGTTTCAATCCTTAAGGCCCGGGATCGAATCTACTCACCGTGTGGGCATGTTTCAAGGTCCCGAGAGTGGTGCTTAGGTTAAGACCCTTTCAATGTTGATTTTCATTAATGGAGTTTATAATTGGTTGTAATTAGGTAACCGCTATGGAACCAAAAGGTCGATCGTTCTCAGGAGTCGTTCTTATTATATCTATCGCTCGAACCTGAGGTAAGAAAACTGCACCCTGTGTATATGACATGCGTGATTGCTATTGAGCATGTTGGTTGATAAATGTGGACATTGATTGCATATTAAATGCTAGCGAATATTGTTTACTTGTCTATGGCACTGACTAGTCAGGGACACTGACCTAAGAGTCAGAACGGCATGAGCGTCCTGAACGCAGGGCCGAATGAAGATTAGATCTAATCAATATCAGCATTGAATGGCTCTAAGGCATTAATGCTGGACCGACCCTAAGGTCGATGAAACTTATAAGCGCTTGGCTAGTCTAAGACTAGTTACTGAGAGCCAGGGCCAAAGGCCTAGGTGACTGTTTGTCACATGGCTAGGGAACGATGTTCCAAGGTTATGACTCTATGGTCATGAGGAAGGTTATGTTGGTGACCAGTCACCATGCACCTATACTGTTTAAGCTAGTGAAAGGTTCACTTATCTGCTAAGCCCGATGACCCTATCGTCACAAGGCTAAAGGGAGTTATACCCAATGTAGTGACTTTTGTGACTATCACTTATCTGTTTTGGATTGATAGTCCTGAATGATTATTATGATCATTGTTGATATTATATCATGCTGTATTGTGTTTTCTTGCTGGGCCTTGGCTCATGGGTGCTATGTGGTGCAGGTAAAGGGAAAGAAAAGCTCACCCAGCCTTGAGTGAAGAGCTTAGGTGGTGATGTGTACATATGCGACCGCTTGACCACCACGACCAAGGAATTCTCAGAGGAACTAGGGGGTTTACCCTATTTTTTCCGCTTAGGTCGGTGGGGTTATAAATTTGAAACAGTAATGACCCTTTTGTATTACAAACAACTTGTAAATGTTTTGATGAGCTCATGAAAAGTTTATATACTTAATAAAATATATCATTTACTTTTTATTGGTTTTCCACCTTAGCCTGTTAATAACACTTAGAGCACGTTTTTAACCAAAGGACTCGAGTAGCGGGTCAAATTTCCAGTTCACCGATCACCGTAACTGTTCTGGGGTAACCAAGGCATTATAACTTGGTATCAGAGTGTGCCAAGGCTAGGGTTCCTGTAGACTGGCTGGGCATGTACACACATCACTGAAGTCAAGCTCGACTCATGGTTTGGTAACTATTTATGTAGTTATATGTATAATTGCTTAAATATAGTATATATGTTTTACCTGTAAGCATGAGACACCATGTTAAACCTGTGCCCTGAAATATCATATCCTCAGCAAATGTGTGCTAATTAGTACTGAGATTGCTGGAACATACTTATCAGTATGGTTTATTGTGAATTATTATGTGATACATGCTAAGTGCTAAATGATATAAACATGTTTCCGCTTGTATAATTGTATGACTGTGGAATATGATAATTGTCTGCTTGTTCTTGGACCGTAAGGCGGCAAGAGGTTTAGTTATTACTACCTGATTGGCCGTATTGATCATTATTTCAGCAAGGTGTTAGATAAGAATGAATCCAGGACAAACAGATACTTCAGCTGGCCAGAGTGATCAGGGCCAGAATAATAATAATAGTCAGGGTCAGGAGAATGACCAGTCACAGATTCCACAGCCAGCTCCTGTAAACTGGCAGCAGATAATCAGTGATCTGCAGGCAACAGTGTTAAGATAGGGAGAAGAGCTTCGTCTCCTGAAACATTTGCAAGTGCCTGCAGTGGCTAGTGGATCAGAGGCACCTCCTGTGTCGGTGCCAGCTGCCGGAGGTTGGAAATAAATGGGAGCCTCTTTATGAAAGGTTCAGGAAGCAACAACCTCCAGTGTTTGAGGGTAGTGCAGATCCTGCCAAGGCAGAACAATGGATGAGTATGATTACCACTATCCTTGACTTCATGAGGGTAACTGGTAATGAGAGGGTGGCCTGTGCCACTTATATGTTTTGGGAGGATGCCCGAATTTGGTGGGAAGTGATTACCCAGACCAAGAATGTTAATGCCCTGAGTTGGGAAGAGTTTCAGACTCTGTTTAATGAGAAGTATTATAATGATGCCATCAGGGCAGCTAAAGCTGAGGAATTCATCAGGCTACTTCAAGGAAGAGGTGCTCCCCAACAGATTCTGTTGTTGCTTCAAACATCTAATCTCTTCCTCCTGCCTTTGCAATCTCGATTGCAAATCTGCAAGAATCTGATGAAAATTCATTGCAGCAGATGAAGAACTGATACCCTGGCTGTAACTCCCAGCCCCTGTATAACCACCACCAGGCCTCATTATCTACCTTGAATATAAACTTGCTGATTGAATTTGCAGTCAATAACTTGAGCCATTAATCATGATGAACATATTAAGAGCTTTTCCCCACAGAATCAATCTTACCACACCACATTTACAAACTACTTGCAGTGCTACAAACATGCCCATGGCATTCATACATCAATCATAATCCTTGCTCTTCCAACATTCACACCATGCCTCCAACTCCAGCATGCAAATATCACAATTATATATTCATGGAGCAGGTAATCATATGATCACATTCATATACATATTCACGGAGCATATAATCATATAGTCAAGAGCCAGGCTCTATCAGAATCTCATGCTCCCTAATACAATGTGCAGGTAAAGCATTTACATTCTATTTAAGCAGTTAAGCACATAACTATAGAAATAGTTACCATTCCCTGAGTGAAGCTATCTTCAGTGACGAGTGTACATGCCCAGCTTGTCTTCAGGAACCATAAACCTTGGCTCGCTCTGATACCAAAGTTGTAACGCCCCAAACTCCAGGGACCATTACAGTGTGCTTTGTAAACAGTGCTAAACTCGCTAATGGAGTCATTTGGCCAAAATCGTGTAACTAAGTATGATTAGCGGTTTAGGGATTAAAATTTTGGTTAAGATGTAACGTTTCATTAGAACGTTTACTGTATAAATTGGGATCCCAAAAATATAATTTTAGGGTTTATTACAAGAAAATATTTACAACAGGCCGATCTAAGCGGCAAAACAGGGTTTAACCCTAGTTCCTCTTTCAACCCTCGGCCGTGGCGGTCGAGCAGCCGCATATGTACACATCGTCATCTAAGCTCTCCAGCTCAAGGATGGTCCAGCTTTCTTTTGCCTTTACCTGCACCACATAGCACTCGTGAGCCGAAGCCCAGCAAGAAAACTTAATATGCTCATGAACAGTAATAACATGTCATTAAATCATAAGGCACACGCCTAGCAAATATAGCCCTATTCCAGCAGGCAAATGCGTTCACGCAATGTTGACCAATGACCATAATAGTCATACAGGGCTTTTAACCCCAAATAGGAGAGTGACAATGGTACAGTAACTAAGATGGGTTTCATTCCCAGTAGCCATGTGACGATAGGGTCACCGGGGCTTATAGATAAGTGATCCTTTCACTAGCTTAAATAAGATAGGTATCTGGTGAAATAGTTACCAGCGTAAACCCATCGAATGGATGGGTGATCCTTTCACTAGCTTAAGTAGGATAGGTGCATGATGACTAGTCACCAACATAACCTTCCTCATGACCATGGAACTCTGTTCCCCAGCCATGTGACAAGCAGTCACCTAGGCCTTAGGCCTTGGCTCTGAGTAACTAGTCTTAGACTATCCAAGGGCTTATAAGTTTCATCGACCTTAGGGTCGGTCCAGCATTAATACCCCATATGAGTCATTCAATGATGATATCGATTAGATCTAATCTTCATTCGGCCCCGCGTTCAGGCGCTTATGCCATTTCTGACTCTTAGGTTAGTGTCCCTGACTAGTCAGTGCCATAAACAAGTAAGCAATGCCACCAAACATATATCACATATCCAATATCCGAATACAGGGCATTCAACATGCTTACTTAACAAATACTAGCACAATTAGGATCATGCATAAACACAGAGGCTCAAGCTCTGAACAGTATCATACTCAGTATACATAGCATGTCCTAATCACATGTTTCTCGTGCATTACATTTAAACATCCAACATGCATCAAGAATAACCATGCATGTCACATATACACAGGGTGCAGTTTTCTTACCTCCGGTTCGAGCGAGAATTAGAACAAAAACGACCCTTGAGAACGATCGATCCTTAATCCTTTAGCGGTCACCTAGTCATAACCAAACACAGTCTCTGATTAATGAAAATCATCCAAGATAGGGTCTTGATCTAAACCCCACTCTCGGGACCTCGAAACATGCCCACACGGTGAGTAGATTCGATCCCGGGCCTTAAGGATTGAAACCCCGAGCCAAAAACCCTTAAAAACACTCAAAACAGGGTTCTGAAGAAACAGGGTAGTGCTACAGCGCTGCCCTCCTAGCGCCCCAGTGCTCAAGACAGAACCAAACCGCTCTAGCCTCCTCTGCAGGTAGTGTTGTAGCGCCCTATACTGGGCGCTGTAGCGCTACCTTCCGCCAGCATTTGCCCAGAAAGTTCTTCCTTCGATTCCACCATTTCTAACCCAAACCAAAAGCTTCCAAACATCAAATTAAGTCCCAAATAAACCCAAATACCATCCTCACATGCCCCAAGCATCACAACCACAAGAACCCTAGCCAAAACTCCAATCAATTCCCAACTTTTCAACTAAAAAACCAGCTGAAACTTAACTATGAAAACAGACCAAAACCAAGAGTTCTAATGGCTAAAAACTCACCCCAATCTCAGCAACACATCCTCTTCAATGGTGGAGCATAACCCTAGCTTATCCCAGCTTGGTTCCTTGGCTTGATTCCTCAAAAAGAGCTTGAAAATTCAAGGAAAAATGAGGGAGAAAAACCTTCGGGAGAGAAGGAGAACAACACTCTGTTTTCCTCTTCTTTCTACAGCCTTAATGGCTATATCAATCTCTAAGGGTGAAAAGACCTAAATGCCCTCAAGTCTAAAATAAAGCCTTAATAGCCACCAAGGGCAAAATCATCCTTTCGCACCTATTTCATTAATCATAATTAACACCCTCCAATTTCTGCTATTCTTAATATTCTCAAGCACCAATAAATTATATCCCATTACCCTTTAATTCCCGGTAATGCTCTAATCATTAAAATCACCCCAAGACTCACCCCGAGCCTCGAACTTAAACCTGTTATGACCAGACCAAACACGTGCATTTCATGATCGTCTCATGCTGAAAAGCTCGAACAAATCCACATATAATGTGGTACCATTCATAACTCACCCACATGCATGAAAATACACAATTACGCCCTCAACGGACCAAATTACCAAAATGCGCTTATAATTATAAATACACCCATATGCATGCATTTATCATCATATAATAATATAACTCACATAAACATGCATATGATTACTAAATAACATAATAAATCAATTATGGCCCTCCCGGCCTCCTAATCAAGGTCCTAAACCTTATTAGGAAATTCGGGGCATTACACTTATGCATACATAGAGAAGGACTAATACCCTTTATGTCTGCAATGGTCCACCCAATGGCCTTTTTGAACTGTCTCAATACTTCGAGCAACTTTTCTTCTTGATCATGGCTCAACTCCGCTGAAATAATCACAGGTAAAGTGGATGATGGATCCAAGTAGGCATATCGCAAATGCGACGGCAAAACTTTCAGCTCCAACTCAGGTAGCTCTTCAATGGATGGTTTAGGAGCTTTGAACTCCCTAGACGATAACTCCAATGAATCAAATCGGTTTCTTGTTCTTAACCCTTGAGAATTAGCCTCCAACCAAGCTAAGTACTCCTCCTCGTCTTCCTCATTGTGTGAATCGAACAACAATAACCTCTCTAATGGATCACCAACATTACTCATCTCAAATTCTATTGATGCCAAAGAATCTACCACTGAAACCACTGAGCATTCCTCCACCTCATCAGGAAATCTCATAGCTTTAAAAACATTAAAAGTCACATTTTCATCTTGGACCCTCATAGTCAGCTCCCCCTTTTGCACATCTATTAAAGTTCTTCCTGTCGCAAGAAACGACCTCCCCAAGATAATGGGCACCTGTAACGCCCCACGTCACTATGGCTGCTATCTGGAATGACGACTGGCCCTATAAACCAACACGAGTCTTTCCAGTGTGCTTTGTCCTCACTCGCACGCTTCCTGGGAAAACTTCTCAGGAGGTCACCCATCTTGAGATTACTCCAGGTCAAGCACGCTTAACTTTGGAGTTCTCAAGTGATGGGCTACCGAAAAGAAGATGCATCTTGTTTGCATAGGTAGTACCCATTAATCCATTTAAGCCATCTTCAACTGTGTAGTCCCATACCTACACAGTCTTAGAATCATCACACTTGACCTTCCCCAGGCGGTGTGGGATTGCACAGCTTTACCCGGTCTTTCCCCCTACGGATCACGGGATACTGACTGTCATAGCACCTCTTTGTCTGCCTCATAGTCTAACACAATAAAATCAGCAGGGAATATGAATCTATCTACCCTTACCAATACATCCGGATGAGCAAGAGATCTATCTGCTAATTGAAGAGTAACTTTAGTAGGCCTAACTTCTCCAATCCCCAATTGCTTGAAAATAGACATTGGCATCAAGTTAATGCTTGCACCCAAATCACATAAAGCCATGCCACAATAAGAATTACCAATGGTGCAGGGAATGGTGAAACTCCAAGGATCTTTCATCTTCAATGGCAGCTTGTTTTGCAAGAATGAGCTACACTCCTTGGTAAGAGCCACTGTCTCAAATTCCCCTAATCTTCTCTTCTTTGTAAGGATGTCTTTCATGAACTTCACATAGTTGGGCATTTGCTCTAGGGCTTCAACAAAGGGAATGTTAATATGTAGCTGCCTCAAGATGTCTAGGAACTTTTTAAATTGAGAGTCCAACTTTTGCTTCTGAAAACGTTGGGGAAATGGAGGTGGCTGCCTTGTACTCGAGCTATCTGGGAGCTGATGTTGTGGCATTCCTGCAGCATTCTGGGCAGAGGCAGATTTTTCTACACTAGGAATATCAGCATCTTTTTGAATTTCCTCATTTATTTGGATTGAAGAGGGCTCACCCTCATGCCCAGAGTTGGCCTTGGAATTCTCCAACTTCTTCCTACTTCTCAAAGTGACGGCTTTATAATGTTCTTTGCTCCCATTTCTTGGATTCTCGGTGTCACTTGGTAATGTACCATGGGGTCTATTTCTAAGCTCATTAGCTAGTTGCCCAACTTGGTTTTCTAAGTTTCTCAATGATGCAGCTTGGCTTTGGATCATGGCTTCGTTTTTCACTATATACTCCTTCAACATGTTCTCAAGAGAGCTAGATTGCATTACTTGTTGTTGTGGCCTTTGTTGTGGTGCTTGTGGGGGATAACCCGGTGGGAAATTTGGTCTTGGAGGCATAGAAGAATTGCTAGGGCCAGCCCCTTGATTACTCCACGAGAAGTTGGGATGTTTCCTCCATGATGGGTTGTAGGAATTAGAATAAGGGCTATTCCTATTTTGGTTCCCCATGTAACACACAACTGCTGGATTGGAATGACAGTGGTCAAAAGTATGACCCTCACCACAATACACACAAGAAATGTTTTCCATTTGCCCAAATTGCGTCCCCATAGGCTGCCCCACTGATTGATTCATCCCCATATTCATTGTCTTGAGCATATTAGAAATAGAGGATACTTGGGCTGCCAAAGAAGTGATGGCATCTACATCATGAATACCAGCCACCTTTCTGCCTGTAGATAATCTAGAAGAAGGCCACTGATAGTTGTTGTTGGATATCCTCTCAAGTATTTCATATGCCTCATTATAGGACTTAGCAAGAAGAGCCCCGTTCGCTGAAGCATCAACCACCATTCTAGTGTGGGCATTTAGACCATTATAAAATGTCTCCATCTGGATGCAATGAGGAATGCCATGATAAGGGCATTTGCGCAACAACTCCTTAAACCGCTCCCATGCCTCATATAAAGATTCTTCATCAAGTTGCTGAAATGAAGTAATCTCGTTGCGGAGTTTGGCATTCTTAGTGGGGGGAAAATACTTCATCAAAAACCGCTCTGCCAACTCTTGCCAAGTACTCACAGAATCAGAAGGCAAAGAGTTCAACCAAGCTCTGGCTCTGTCTCTCAAGTAGTATGGGAACAACGTTAGTCTTAATGCATCCTCTGTCACTCCGGGCAGCTTGAAAGAGTCACTTACTTCAATGAACAAGTGAAGGTGAACGTGAGGATCCTCTGTTGGCATACCACTAAACTGAACCACAGTTTGAAGCATCTGGAACATGACTGGCTTCAATTCAAACTGGGCTGCTTGAATTTCTGGTCTGACGATGCCTGGATTGAGCTCATTGAAGAGGGGGAGAGCATATTGTCTAATAGCATGAGCTCTGTCATCAGCCACAATAACTGCATTTTGCTCGTTGTTGGCAGCCACTCCCCCTTGAGCTACTCGATCTTGAGCAACTCCTGCTATATTTACTGGTGGATCATGAGCGACTCCTGATAGATTTGCTGCCCTCTGGACAGCTCCCTGTTGAGCCCCTTGCTTAGCATTCATCACTACTACTTCCCTTTTTTACTTTTGTATTCTTCGCCTTCTTCTAAAGGTACGCTTGATTTCTAGATCAATGGGAAGTAGTTCAGGGTCTTGATTCTCGTTCATACACTATATAAACCTGAAATTGCACGAGAATCACCCAAGTTAGTGAAAAAACAATTGAAACCAAATTGCGATATACTTAATTTCACAATAAATGACTTTAAACAATCCCCGGCAATGGCGCCAAAAACTTGTTGTGCAAAATTTCATGTGAGTGAAAGTGTACACTGTCAACAAGTAATAAGGTGATAAGAACCCAATATCGTATCCACAAGGATTGTTTTTAAGCTTAAAATTGTGAAATTAAAGTTTAGCAAAATGATTAAAAATAAAAGAACCAAACTCATATTAAATTGGAAGTTGATTTTTTTTATATGCAATTAAAAATAACTAACAGCTGAATTTAAAGTCTAAATTAATGGGATGCAATATGAAAATCAGTTGATAATGAAATGGTAAGCTAGGATAATTAATTCCCCCTGTTTTGCAATTCCTGGAAGTAATGCTATGAAAATGCTGTGGCACACTGACAGATTACTAATCAAGAATTCTAATCAAGTCCATAAGTTTCTGTCAAAATCAAATGGGTTTAACTCTCTAATTAAATTACTTATGTCTAAGTTAATTTAATTTCAAGAATTTCATATCAAGCACCAATCCTATTAGATTATGCAAGGCAAAGATATATGTCTATACCCTCACAAAATTAAAATCAAAGAAATTACTCTTCCACCATTCAAGTCTTTTGTCCAATAATTAAAATCCTTTTCAACAATCTTAATTGTTTCAATCATTTACTAAAGGTGATCAAGCAATAGTAAATATTAAGCATGAAAATTACTTGAATGAATAAACCTCAATTAGCATTAAGCATCAATAGCAAAGTTCTACAATTGCATAACAAGGTACCTTAATTATCCTAACTTTAAGAGAATTAGTTCATAACTTTAAACACAAAGTAACCCAGCTGGTAATCATCCACAATCAAAATAAATGCAACAAAGAAAAAAAAGAATTAAGTTCCAAGAGAGAAGGGAAAGAAACACAAGCCAAGAATATTAAGGAGTGTCCCCCAAATAACCCTTCTCTTTTTGTCTTCTTCCTTCCAATCCTCTCTCTTTCCTTCTTTCCTCTTTTAATGGCTGCCAAAATGGGGATATTTCTTGCACAGGCGGCTACCTTCCTCGTTCTGTCTGTTTGCCGTCTATCCCCTTATGGAAAAGAAGACATTCTTTTCTCTAGGTCACTTCCTTCTCTATGGGCCACGTGGGCCTCTCTCATCTTCCTTTAATTAATTTTTTTGTCTTTTTGTCCTCTTTACCATAAATGGGTCCAAGGCAAAATGAAGCCCAATAAGCATTTATCTATTTACCATGCAGCCCAATTTAAATAATCCCCAAAGTGAGCTGGAGAATTAAATGGTAGCTTCCACGTGGACCATCAAGTAGATTGGCTGGCAGAATGCAATGCTGCAGCATTCCTCCTGCTGAAACCATTTAAAACTTCAATTTCTTTCCAAATGACCAAAATTCTCTGAACCACCTGCCAAGGAAAAATTTCACAATTTAGGGTATATTTTTCTAGCAATATACTAGTATCTAATATTATCTTATTATATTCAATATTTGACAAAACGAAAATAAAGACACTACAAAACACCCTAAACCACTCTTTCTTGATAAAATTATAAGTTCAAAAGCATAAAAATAACTCTAATTCATAGAGTTATCACCTCCTCTTCCAGGCGAGCAACACACTTCGCCAACTCAGCCTCCCTTATAGGGTCAGGTTGATAAGTAAAGTTAGCCTTGGGGTTGCTCTTCTAGAACATGGAGAAGCACTGGAACGCCGCTCCCTCGTACTTCTCCAAGTTACGTGCGTTGGTCTCCTCAAGGTCAGCAACCTCCTTGCGGCTGATTTCCAACTCCGATTGAAGTTTGTGGGCTTCTCAGTAGTTTATCAGCGAGGCTTCCTTGTACTTATCTTTGGAGGCAGTAATTTTTGCAATAGAGTCCTCCTTCTTCTTCAATTCCTCCTCAAGCATGACAATCTTAGCCTCAACTGCTCGCAACTCTTCAGCATGCTTGGCCTCAACTACCTTGTGCTGCTCGACTAGCCTCTCCTCAGTCGCCTTGATCTCTTCAGCCTGCTTGGCGACCACTTCCTCTGAGCGGCGGCAACTGGTACTCACGGTCATAATCCCCCGCGATCATAAAATATAAGCAAAAAGGCTATTAGTATCTATTGGAGAGATGAACAATCAAACCATAATGGAAGCAGCAACTTACAG
Organism: Humulus lupulus; assembly: GCF_963169125.1. NCBI lineage: Eukaryota > Viridiplantae > Streptophyta > Magnoliopsida > Rosales > Cannabaceae > Humulus > Humulus lupulus. Next base: position 34,760,904 of record NC_084793.1, on the reverse strand, counting down.
TGAGTAGTTCGTTTAGCCCGCGGCTGAGGAGCTGGTCGACCGGCATGGTAGGAGCGTTGTTGAAGGATTCCAAACTACGCTGGTGTCTAGACAGTTTCTTCAGCTTGTCACTAGCCGAAGTGCAAGCGGAGTTCAAGATCGTTTCAACTAGAGTTTTATGTGGCTGGGTAGCATGACTTGGGTTGGTAGAAGCTAGAGGATTTTGGTCGGTGGTTGCTGGAGGAGTCTGGTCGGTAGGACCTAGAGGGGGAGTTATCTCTTTGGTAGGAGTTGGTGCAGGAGGGTTTTTCGTTCGAGCCTTCTTTACAGATGGGTCACTGCAGCCTTCTCCTGGCTGGCGCCTATTTGATTTTTTCCTGCTCGCAGGAGTGGCGGTGGTAGGATTGGTGTACAGGTCGAAAGCTCTCTCGGTAGGCATATCTGCAAGGAAGGAAACATACGAACAATCAGGCAGTATAATTAGAAGTGTTGGCTAAATCAAAGAAATGAGAGCAAAGAAATTATATGTAAAATATCCGAGATACAACTACTAGTCGCTACATTATTTACTGTACTACTGCTACACTCACTCTATGGCTTGAAGAAGTCTGAATTTAAATTAGGTGTGTATTTAAAGTTGTCATCCCCTTCAAATAAATGACAGGGAATGGGAAAACTGTCTAAGAGTGAGAAGTCAGTACTGTTCTCATCCAAAGACTCTAGAGTGGGCTCGGGATGCTTAGAAGCCTTCTTCTTGCCCTTTCCTGGTGGAGCAGGGGCAACAGTTGCTCGCGGGGTGTTGGAAGGTTCCTTGATAGTCACCCCCATTGTCCTCCTCCTCAGAGGTTGTGACACATCGTGGTGCTGCTCGAGAACTTCTCCACTGGTAGCACTCCCCGTAGTTGTTTCCCTCACATCTTGGTGAGGGGCCAAAATTCCAACCAGCCTTAGATTATTCTCCGTGACCAGCTCTTTGACGTTTTTTTCTATGTCGGTCATGCTGGCCAGGGAAGCTGCTCGTATCTCTATTTCTGGAGTGGGAGCTGGTCGACGCCACAGACCTGAAGAATACCAAAGTTCTAAGGAACGTGCGGAAAGGCTAAAGGAAATTAAGCGACTACTGAATAAAATAATTTACCTCCTTCAGTGAAGGCCAGATTGTTGGCGACCAGGTCTGGAGTTAAAAAGTACTCATGGAAGTACTTCCCCACGTTGAACTTGTGCGTGATCTTACTCAGGAAAGTGCGAACAGATTCCTAGTGGTAAAAGTGGAAGAACCCAGTGTTGTTGTGATTGGGGTTGGACTTGAGATCAAATAAGTAATTGACCTCGTGTGGCGTAGGAACGGGCCACTTTTTACAGTTGTACAGGATATAGAGAGTAGAGAGAACTCTATATCCATTTGGGGTGATTTGGAAGGGGGTGACCTCAAAGTAGTTGGCTACCCCCTGGAAAAATGGATGAAGAGGCAAGGTTGCCCCTGCCTCAATATGATATCTCGACCAGGGGCTAAAGGCGCCCCCAGGCAGGTTCGCCTGCTGGTGGACAGTAGGCTTGATTAGGGTTATCTCAAGAAGTCCGTACTTCTTGAGATAATTCCCTACCATCCTAGCTGTGATGTTGCTAGGAGGTACCACGTACCATTCGACTTCTGGTCGAAGGACGTCTCGAGGTTGGGCCTTTGTTTGGATTTCTGGTGGGAAGTGTTTTCAGACTGAGGCTTGGACGATGGATTTTCAGCCCGAGGAGCAGGCTGTTTGGCGGGAGGAGAGGTTGTTTTCCTTTTCTTTTGAGCAGTGGATTTTACTCGACCCATGTTCGATGGACTGGTTGAAGGTCTATTAGAAGGGTTATGAGAAAAAGGAATTTCCAGGATTAGTAATGACGGCTGTTCCTGATCTTCGAGCAGCTGGGCGAGCAAGTCATCGTCAATCAGCCTCTCACCTCCCCATAGGTCGTGCATGAAAATCTGCGAATAGAGAAGGGGAGATGAGAATCCACGACCAATAGACCAAGAAAGTGGAAAAGTTGGAATAACATTGCTTGTGTATAAAAGCTAAGATTTTATACGATCAGCAACATTCTAACAAAAACACTAAATTCTATGCGAACAGTTTGGAAAATGGATTAAAAAGCAGAAGTGAAAAGTTTTTCAGGAAAAACTTTTCGACTCTAAAAGGGCGGGAAAAACCCAGTTTTTTCTACATGCCTAAAAATCAAAGTTTTACTTCGATTTTACGCACTAAATCAATAATCCTAACTTCCATGCCAATTCCTGGGCCTCCTGTAGTGTTTTTTTTCTTATCTAACTGTGCTCATATCTACATATCCGTTTACCCCCAAAACAGTTTTTTCCAAGAACATGCAAGAACTCAAAGGCCAAAACAGATATGAAATAGGTATGGTATTTCAGCGACTGAAAAGTTAGAGAAACTTACTTGAATAAAGATTGGAGCAAATTTCTGAAACGCTAAGTGGCTGGTCAGAAATTCCGTGAGTCGTCAAGATCGTCCGAGTTTCTGGGTTTTTTACGCTCTGTTCTTCAGTGTTCTTGAGGAGAAAGTGAAAAGTAAAAGGTAAAATATGATTTTGAGGGGTTATTTATATTGGTCGTAGTGCGGTTACCAAGGTAATGATGACAGGTTATTTTTCGAGGCATGGGAAAACGTGATAGCCGTCCAACACCTTTTTGGGAAACTGCAGTGATATGATTGGTTGCCTTTTCTGAGAAGGCATGGACGGCTCTGAAAATTTTGATGGGGCATACGAAAGGTCGGTTGTCTAAGTTTACTTTATACTGGTCGCAGTAAAATAAACTTGGAGGGAAAATGTTTACCCAAAAGCGGCTCCTGATGACGTGGCAAGATTGACCTACACGTGGCGGGCACGCGATGACTTTAAGTGAAAGAATCCTGTTCGACCATCGACCAGAAAGTTATTGATTTATCAAGTATCACGCTTAGGTGTGACTAGTCTGGTCGCATACTTTCATTTACTACCTTTTAGATGTGAAATCTTGTAATATTTGCATTAATTGTAATTTCCTTTATTACCGAGATACGTGAATCTTAATGATAATTAAGGCCCATCAGTCCATGTACTCTTCTTGAGCCTATAAATAAGAATCAAAGGGCTCAAGGAAGGGACTTTTGAACTTTTGATCTTTGTACCCTGAGAGAAAAATATAGTGTGATTATTCACCGAAGTTGTAATCTTCCTAAGACTTATGAAACTCGTGAACCCTAGTTCATTGATCACAGTATTGTGACTCTACATCAATAAGAACACTAAGTGGACGTAGGTCATTACAATCTAATCGGGGCCGAATCACTATAAATCATTTTTGTCGTTTACTTTTCCATTTGAATTTCTTCTTGTTTTCATCTCATTTTATATCGTTTATCTGACTCCGTGTCGTTGACCAATTTGAGGGTCAACACCAAGAATTAGCATTTGTGGCAGTTGGCCAGTGCCACAAATGTGGGGGCAATTGCATCATAACGTACACTGACGGCGTTGAACGGGGTTGTTTGTGTTAGTGGGCCACTGACGTTGTTAACGGGTCGTTACCGTTAGTGGGCCACTGATGAAAATGGCATGTTCAGTAAATAAGCCCCATTTCGTCCCTGACAAAGCCACATTACCCTAAAAGCTTTCAAAGAAAAAATGGAGAGAACCAACGGCGCCACATTCGGATTTCCAACATTTTGGTAAGCTTTTTTCATTTTTTTTTTCAATTTTAATGTAAAAATAATGATGTATATATGTTTATGAACCTTATACATAGTTTTTTTTTTTTTAATATTTTGTATGAATTTTGCATTTTTGAAGATTATTGTTGAAAACCCATAAACTTAGTTTTTTTGGAGTTTTCTAATTCAAGAACCCACATTGCTCAATTACCACAAGTAAGTGCAATTTTATTAATTTTTATGATTTAAATTGAATTTTTGTGAATTTTTTTTTATAAATTGACTATATTTTCGATTTTTTAATTTTTGGATAGTTTTATATTAATGATTATGTAATTGTTTTAGGTTTAAACTTTGTATTTTAATATTTTATTTTTTTAGAAATTTTTTTTATTATAATTGCTTTATTTTTTGTTAACTTTTTCAATTTTTTTAAATTTAATTTAATTTCGGATTTACTTATGTAAATGATTATATATATATATTAATGTATATATTTGTATAAATTTCACTTTATTAATTATTTAGTTTGAATATTTTGAGTAAATTTTTGTTTATATTTTGTTAACTTTTTAAATTTTGGGTTTAATTGGTTAAATATCTATATATTAAATTGTCTGTTTTCTTTAAGTTATATTTTATTATTGATTTAGTTAGGATATTTATAGTCGATTTTTCTTTATGTGATTTGTTAACTTTTTTTAAAAAAAATATTTTATTTTGGGTTTAAGTATTTAAATGAGTACATATAACAAATTATTTGTTTTCTTTAAGAACTTTATTGTTTATTTAGTTACAATATGACTTTAATATATTTTTATTTATATTTTGTCAACTTTTTTATTATTTTTTTGTTTATTGTTATATTTGAGTAGGTATTTTGTTGACAACTTTGTTAGTGAGATCAAGCTTTGGAGGATTTTATATTAGAGGTAATATTTTAAACCTTAATGTATAATTAAGATATTGAACTTAGTGGAATGTATGAATTATAAAATAGTGGAGATAGGTTCTGGGACTGTGTGCTGCGGTGATATAAGGCTGTAATTATGCATGTTTGATTGATTAATTAATTTGTTGTGTTTATGTGATGAATATATGTTTATTTAAATTTTGGGAAATATGATAGGAATAGGGGAAATTCTGGCTAATTTTTTTTAAGATTTAGTAATATGAGAATTATGCATGTTTGATTGATTTGTTGAATATTTTTGTGTATACCATGTGTTGTATACATGCACATTTTAAATTTGGGAAATGTGATAGAAATAGGGAAAATGCTGCCCAATTTTTTTTGGACATATTGTTTCCTTTATTTACTTGTCAATTAGGTAATCCATGAACGTAATTGTTATTGTTTGTTGCTTTGTTTGTTTTTTTTGTGTGTGAAGTTTGACAATGGATAGAGATTGGATGTCAGCGGATAGGTTATCCGTGAAATATAGGAATAGAGTTGATTTTTTCTTGGAATTTTGTGCAAGAAATACATAGCGGTCAAATGCCTCCTGGAAATTATCGTGTGAGAGTTGAGGTAGCCATTTAAGAGAACGCTAGTTTACCATATCCGCTTACAATGGAAGGTTATACATTGGTTAGACAAGCAGTCGGGTATGATGTTGGATGGCCACAACATTGAGTTCTTACAAATCAACAAACGAAAGAGCCATTTGCGCCCTATACTCAACAACCAAGACAATCAAAGAAAATAATAAAGGCATTGACACAGGAGCCTACCGAAGTGCCTATGACAAGAATGTTGAAGTGTTTGGTGAAGTTTATTGATAAATGGAAAGCTGATCGCGTGGTAGAAATTCCAATTGTTGAAAGGGTATTTGGATTCCAAACTAACGCTCTGTTAGGGAAAGATGATATCCTCCACTTTTGCAATTATGAGATGATTGGACAGACTGAGCTAGCATTATATATGGGGTACAATGGTGTTTATAATCTTTTAGTTTATTTAGTTTAACTTGAAATTTAATAGTTTATTAACTTTTTTAATTATACGTAGCTTCCTCGATGATTTAGTGCAAACGAAAGGATTGAACCACATGTACACTTTCATGCATCCCGCTTTAGTGTCCACTAATGCAGGAACCAATGAAATACGTGCTAAAAATCTCTTTGATCGGTTTCTACAGATGGAGCTAGAGACACAATTTCTAATTTGTCCTTAGAACAACAAGTAAGTCAACTTAATTTTATATTCACATATTTTGTTTATTGATAAATATCTTACGCAAGTTTTTTTATTGTAGGTATCATTGGATGTTAGTATTAATTCAGCCACACAATCATTCGGTAGCTTCTTTGGATCCTGTAAACTCACATTTTCGTCCGGAAATCAAGGAAATAATTATAATGTAAGTTATACATATTACTTAATTAATTTATGATTTCAATTCAAACTCATATATGGGTAAATATTAATATTGTGTGCAGGACATTGGATCAATATGATACACATCGAAGACAAAAATAGTCAATCAATTTAAAAGTTTGTGTTCCTAAGGTAAGTAAATTTTATTACTTATCGTATTAAAGTTTTTGACATATTTTTATTATAATAACTTGCTAAATGTAATACTTATTTAGATAACTATGTTATAATAGTGTCGAAACCAGACTGGGCCAACCGAGTGTGACTTTTACATTATGAAATTTGCTAGAGAGTTGATTTCACAGCCTAGACCAAAGACCTACTTGAAAAATGAGGTATTCTTTTACCTTTTAATTTCAACGAGATTTGGGATGAGTGGACTGAATCAATTATGGCGTATCTCAGTTAGCAAATGAGCAAGTTGGTGAGGAAATTTTAGTTTAAGTAGGTTTAATACTTATAAATTTAGAATACAAGAGTACCAATATACATAGATTAACTTTGAAATCTGAATTACTTTTGTAGTTTTGATCACAAATGTTAACTTTAGATAAATGTTTAAAAAAAATTATACTGTTGTTTTTCTGTTTCTGTTGCTGTTTTTTTTTTATTAAAATAGGCCAGGGAAATTGGCATAAATATTTACAATTTTCCTGGTTAATACTTTATGTGAAAGTTCCCAACTAACGCAAAAAAAAAGCTCGTTTTTAACATTTGTGGCAGTGCTTAACTGACGCAAACCATATCGGCGTTTACGTCAGTGGGGCACTGCCACAAATGCCAGATTTGTGATAGTGTCCCACTGATGCAAACGTCAGTTTGGTTTATGTCATGGGATTCCGCATCACATATAAAACTAACACAAAAACTCAATTGTGGCAGTTATAAACTGACGCAAATGACCTTATTTGTTGTAGTGTTCTAAAGGATTATTATGTGTAGGAACCGAATTAAAGTCCCATTTTCTAGTAGTGTCATGATCAATAATCTTTATATAGTATAAAGATGACAGCTAGAGATATATATATATATATATAATTGGTTTGTTTCAACATAAAATATAAATTTTTGGTACATATATATACTAATATAAGATAAGATAATAATGTTTCTAGATCACCCCATTTGTTTAAAATAGGATTACATTTGTTATGGTCAGATTTTATATATAGTTAAAAAATCTATGCTAGAATTGTAATAGATAGAGATTGTATATATGTGAGAATTTAGTAAGGGGTAGCCTGCAGCTATGCATATATATAGTACATAAATCCTTATTTTAATATAAAACGTTAGTCTCTACACTCTATTTACCTTTTAAAAAACATTAAAAACATAAAGAAAAAACTACAATTTTTACATGTGATTAAAGAAATATCAGTGAAGGGTCAATGATTTACTAGTTTATATATGATTTTGTGGGTTTAGGATTGGTATTTTCCCAAAAATCAAACTTTAATACACAATATTTGAAGAAGAGATCGATTGGCGACCGTAGAGAGTTTAACCCCCCCAATGAAAGAAAAAATTTCAGGTATGAAGCTTAGGTGGAAAAAACAAAACACAAGGTAATCTCTTAAATTTATTAATTTTTGTTGTTAGAAACTTTGATTTTATAAAATGTTTACTAATAAATAATCGTAATCGAAGTAAATTAATGGAGAAATGAATAAGAATAAAATGTAGAAGAATCAGAATAATTAGTTGCATTATGTTGTTTACTAAAATTGATTGGAAAGATAACCATAATCATTTTATCTTGTTTACATAATCGTGAAATAGAATTAGAATATTAAATTGACTAAATTATAATTTTTTTTATTAAAAAAATGATGTAGCATTTTGGTGAGATATATTTTTGAATGATAAAATCACTACTACAAAAACACTATTTTATGACACTTTTTTAGGGCACTCACCTAGATGCGAGTCTTAAAAACAGTTCCTGGACTTTTTAGGACTCGCATAATTTTTTTTAAGGTTCGCGGAGCGAGTCCTAAAAACTATGTGTCCTAAAAAAATTGATTTTTTTTAACAAACACCTCCTGGACCTTTTAGGACACTCATCACGAGTCCTTAAATAATCTTTTTAGGACACTCATTGCGAGTCCTAAAAACTTATGTGTATCCTAAAAGTTTGAATTTTAAAAAATCACAAATTCCCTCCAATCTCCTGGACTTTTTAGGACTTGAGTTGAGAGTCCTTAAAGAATTTCTTTTAGGACTCGCAAATGCGTGTCCCAAAAACAAATTAAACTTTTATAAATAACTAAATTAAAAAAAAAAAAAAACAAACCCACACTCAGCCCCCTCTTCTTTCTCTCCCCTCTCTCTCCTTCCCTCTCTCTCGCCTGAAACTTTGCCGAGCCCGACCGCCGCCTTCCCCGCCGCCACCAACAACACACGCCGGCCAGGGAGCTTCGGAAGCCACTGAAGCTTTGACCCCCGCGAGCTCGAGCCCTCACGCGCCACCTAAGACGGACAATGGAGCCTTTAGTTTTGGGTTTTCCCAAAGTTTCCGACGAAATTCTGACCACCTTGGGTCGTTGTGAGTCGAGCCACCACCACCATTGTACTCAACACTTTCATGCGAGCAAAACCCAACCAAGGATCGGGTTAGAAGTCGCCAGATTTCATTTTTGGTGTTCGTCGGAATCTATGGATTCCGAACCTTTTTACCTCCAATCCGGCCACCACATTCTGTCCCACGAAGAACCACCACCACTACGACATTCCCCGAGCCTTAGGCTTCGAAAGCCAATCACTGTTTTCTCGAACCACCGTCGTAGGGTGGTGGCGCCGCTGCTGTTGCCGGAGCTCCGGCGGGAGCTTTGGCTACCAATTAATTTTTTACAAATTAAAAATAAAACTTTTTAGCGAGTCCTAAAAAACATCACTTTTAAGGCTCTCAAATAGAGGACTCGCGGAGCGCGAGTCCTAAAAACTTTTTTAGGGCTCGCTTTGTCTTTTTTTGTAGTAGTGAATTGTCCTTTTATTTTTACTTTTAAAAAATTAAATAAATAAAAAAAGAAGCGATTGAGGGTAATGAGATTCTCTTGATATTTGAAAGGAGAAGTATGCTCATTGTTTTCTCTTTTACCCCACTTATTTCTCCCATTCTTTAGTTTAATAAACACATAAATGAAAATCATTAACATAGGCATCATTCCTACTGCTATTAAGTAAACATGTCATTAAAAAAAGTTTGGATGAAGTTGATAGTTTTGGCACTTGCAAAATAGAAAAGATATTTTTTTAGACCTTAATACGTTATTCATATTTGTTATTATTGTAACTTTTAATGTCATTCTTATTGTTTTTTAATGATTTAATTGAACTTTGAAATTATACTTTTTGAAAAGTGAAGAAAAATCCTATCGTTTTAGAAGTAATTTGTGCTTAAAATTATAAATCTATTTGGAAAATGATAGTTTGATTTATTTTAACTATTACTAAAACTTGGGAATCAATGTACTTACAAATATTATTGAACTTATATTTTGTGGGTTATATTATCTTAATAATCTTTCTCTTACAACTTGTTTACAATTCCTATCTTATTTATTTTTCTTGCTTTAATATCTTTCATTTTTATTTTCTTGATACAAAAATCTCATTAATCTTTGGAGTTAGGTTAGAATTTATTAATTTTGATTTAAAATAGTTTTCTTTTTTATTTTAGACAACTCCTTTGGGTTCGACATCCTTGCTTACACGATCACTATTCTATATGAACGATTCGTGCACTTGCGATATAAATGTTTAAAACATACCCATTTTGGGTCCATCACTACAAAACTGTTCACTGTTGCCTAGCTTATTGCTTGTATTATGTTATTAGTGATTTTATTGGTCTAAATTTACTGCATATGTAATGTTATTCATTTGTGCATGCAAATTAAGTTTTCTTGTTGTGCCTTGGCTCAGGGGTGCTATGTGGTGTAGGTAAGAGCAAGGGAAATTTGGACCATCCATGAGTTGGAGAGCTTTGGGGCGGTGTGTACATCGGCAGCCACGACCGAGGGATTGACAGAGACTAGAGCCAAAATTGTATTTTGCCATTTAGGTTGGCTTCATTTGTACATTTTTTAGGGTTGTAACCACCTTGTAAACATTATTTTTGTGATCCCGTGTATCAAACTCTTATTTTAATGACAGTCAACCATTTTATGATCAAAATCTTTTAACCCTAACCTGTCAGTTAATTTTAGAAACAAGTTTATGTCCAAACGACTTGATTAACAAGTCTTGCACTATTTATAATACACATTGTAATTGTCTTGGCTATTCAGGGCGTTACAACTTGGTATCAGAGCGGTCTAAGTTTAAGGGTTCCTGAAGACTGGCTGGGCATGTAAACTCGCTGCTAAAGACATGCTTGATTCAGGGTTTGGTAACTATATATGTGATTACATGTTTGATTTATTAAATGAAATATAAATGTCTTATTTGCATGTTTATTAGGAAGCATGAGATATACTAATAGGGCCTGGCCCTTGACTGCTATGTGGATATGATAAGGCGAGCTTATTAGCATTGCTATTGTATGTGAATGGCTGTTAGAATGCTTGTTTGCATTATAATTGTGTACTGTTGCATGAGTTTCGGCATTAGACCGTGGGGTGATTTTATACCTGTTATCATTGCCTGATTAGTCGAGTCGTTGATTGAAAATAAACTTGGAGAGTTATGCCTCCAAGGTGATCAGTTCAACTAGCCGGCATCAAGGCTAGAAATGATGACTAGGGCCATAACCCTCCGCCAGTCCCTGAGAACTGGCAGCAGTTGCTTGCTGATATGCAAGCTAGACTTCAAAGTCAAGAGGAAGAGATTCGTCTTTTGAGGTAGCAGGCTCTGCCAGGGAGTGCGGCACCTCACTTGCCACCTGTACAGTCGCTTAAGATTGGGAACAGGTGGGAGTCGCTTTATGAAATATTTAGGATGCAGCATCCTCCAACTTTTGAAGGAGGACCAGATCCACTTAAGGCTGAACAGTGGATGAGTTTGATCACCTCCATCCTGGACTTCTTGAGAGTGGAAGGTAATGATAGGATGGCCTGCACCACCTATATGCTTTGAGATGATGGCCGTATTTGGTGGGAGGTGGCATCCTAGACTCGAGATGTTTATACTATGAGTTAGGATGAGGTTAGAGATTTGTTCAACAAGAATTACTACAATATTGCTCTTAGGGCAGCAAAGTTTGACAGTTACTGAATACACCCTGAAGTTTGATAGATTAGCAAGATTTGCATCTGATTAATTGCCTACAGATGTAGCCAGGCAGGACAGGTTTGTTCAAGGGCATAACGATATGATAGCCTGAGATGTGAGGATCACATCAGTACTTGGGGAGACAGCTTATGCCCAGGTGGTTGAGAAGGCCCTCACTGCTGAAGAGGTAGAGAACAAGATATGGAGGTAGAGCGCTGCGAGACGGGATGTTCGGAGGGAAGTGCCTCCACTTTCAGGATTTGGTAGGGGTGGAGGCCCCAGTGATTAGAAGAGGATGACCCTTGACACTTCGACCATTGCTGGTCCTGATAGGAGGGGTCAGGGTGTTCAGGGTGGCCGCTAGGGTGGAGGTGAGACATGGAGAAGCTAACCAGAGTGTGCTAGATGCAGGAAGCGCCATTTGGGCGAATGTCGGGCAAAAGCCTGTTACTTATGTGGGGTGGTTGGGCACCTCAAGAAAGATTGACCGATTTTGAAGAAAGAGGAACCAGAGAAGGTGGATAGCTTGACTCCAGCTCGAGTGTTCGCCTTTACACAGGCAGAGGCTAAGGCTAGTCTGGTACACAAAAATATAGCTAGGTCGAAGAACCCGGCCAACCCAACCTGATTTTGGGCCTAAAATCACACATAAAACTAAGTCGGGTACACTTCGGTGGATAAATAGAGCAGGTCGACCTCTTAAAGGTCAGCTACAGTTTAAGGAGATTTTGGGCCAACCCAGCCCAATGAAGCCAAATCCCCATTTATTAATATATATATATATAAAAATTATTATTTTATATATAATTATTTGTACTCTTTTTCACTCTTAACCTAAACCTAGAAATTCAAATCACTATTTACTCAACTTTTCACTCGCCGCATGTGTATATTCTCTCTCTCAGTTTTCTTTCTTTCGTTCTCACTCTCTCTGACTCTGTGCCTCTCTTCTCATCAACTCAGCCACTTCAGCCGCCTGCAACGATAATAAGCTTGGGGATGCACTCTCTCATCGAGTGTCTCACACTCTCTCAGGTCTAAGCCAAGCTTCACATTCATTCATTATTTTCTTTTAATAAATCTCTTTCTTTTTGGTTAATCGCGTTTGGCTTTGTTCTACAATACATCTCTGTTTTATTTTTCTTTTTTATTAATCAAGTTTCATTTATTTTTTCTGTTGATTACTAATTTGACATTTGATAGTCAAAATCAGTAATTAAGTGTAATACTTCCTGGCAACTAGTACTTTTAAAAATAATCAAATTAAAAGTATTGAAATGATTAACGAATGAAATATACAAGTATATTTTAGTTTATTAATTTCTCTAATGGATTTACACCATATATCATATATGTACATTTTAGTCTTATTTATAATATGTTTTTTTCATTGTTTTTTCAGGAAGCTTCGAAACTGGGGAGACTCAAGATTATATAATTATATTGGAATAAAAAATTATATAAGTATTTTTATTTATGTTGGATGACTGTAAAAATATTTGCCAATTATATCTTTTGATTAGTGATATTTTTTAAAAGGATTAATGATATTATTTATATCTTATAAAATATAAATACAAGATTGCATTGTCAAACAAATTATATAAAAAAATTATGTTTCATATTTATTATGTTTTTCAATGCAATGTGTCAAATATTATTTGGACGAAACCAATAAAAGAAACTCAAAAATCGACAAACTTCTACAATTAGGCCCAAAACGTAAGCCCATAAATCGATTGGCCAAACCAACCTAACCCAGACTGAAAGGTAGGCCAAACCTACAAGTTTGTAGATCTTAAAATTTTAATTGGCCCATAATTTCTGTAAGCCGATTATTTCGGCCCGACCCAACAATAACCTTTCAACCCGACCCGTGAACATGCCTATCACTAAGTAGTGGCAGGTCAACTTGCTAGCACTGGCTCTTCATATATTGATTTGATTGACTCTGGTGCTACACATTTTTTTTTCTAGCAAAGTGATTGATAGATTGTGTAGGCCTAGTGAGTATTTTACTATGGGGTTTGGGACTAAATTGCCTACGGGGGAACTGGCAGTTTCTAGGAGATGGATTAGAGCACTTCCAGTGATGGTGGACCACGGGGAACTATCAGTAGACTTGATAAAGTTAGGTATGGATGATTTTGATATGATCTTGGGGATGGATTGGTTAGTCAGATATGGGGCAACTATAGATTGTACGAAAAAAGATGGAGACTTTTGAGCCTGAGGGTGAGGACCCCTTCATTTTTGTGGATACTATGCATGGACCTCGCATTCCCATGATATCAACATTGAGGGTTAGAGACCTATTACAAGGAGGTTGTATAAGTTTTCTGGCCAACGTGGTGGATACCACTGGGGTCAGGTGGGTCTAGGAGAGACTAGACTGGTATGTAAGTTCTTGGATGTGTTCCCTGAGGACTTATCGGGATTGTCGCTGTAACGCCTTGGTTACCCCAGAACATTTACGGTGAACGGTGAATCAGAAATTTGACTCACTACCTGAGTCCTTTGGTTAAAAATGTGCATCTAAGTGTTATTAACAGGCTAAGGTGGAAAAACAATAAAAGGAAATGATATATTTTATTAAATACATCAAATTGTTCATGGGCCCATCAAAATATTTACAAGTTATTTACAACTCAAAATGGTCATTACTGTTGCAAATTTACAAACCCACCGACCTAAGCGGCAAAAGGGTAAACCCCTAGTTCCTCTGAGAACTCCTTGGCCGTGGTGGTCAAGCGGCCGCATATGTACACATCACCACCTAAGCTCTCCACTCAAGGCTGGGTGAGCTTTTTTTTCCCTTTACCTGCACCACATAGCACCCATGAGCCAAGGCCCAACAAGAAAACACAATAATGCATATATATATTAACAACTGATTATTATTATAATCACACAGAGCTTATAGCTCTTAAACAGATGAGTGAATATCACTTGAGGTTCTCGTAAACCATAATGAGTGACTGACAAGCAAGTCACTAATTTAAACAGATGAGTGACTGCTGGGTAAGTCACTAGCTTAAACAGTTGAGTGACTGCTGGGTAAGTCACTAGCTTAACAGATGAGAGACTAATGGGTAAGTCTCTAACTTAACAGATGAGTGACTGATGGGTAAGTCACACAAGCGCTTTTAGTTTTCATCGAACTTGAGGTCAATCCGGCATTAACGCTCTTCTGAGTCATTTAATGCAGATGTCGATTAGATCTAATCTTTATTGGCTTGCGTTGAATACGCTAAGGCCACCCTGACTTATAAGTCAGCACTGTGTGACCAGTGCCCAGTACCATTGCCGAACTTGACTAATAAGTCCCAGCTTCACAGTTGATACTGACACCTTTGCCAAATCTGACTAATTAGTCAATACCATGCACAAGTGAGCAAGATTTTCTAAGCATTCAATAATCAATCCATGCCCACATTTACACAATCAACATGCCTCATGAACAACCATGCATGTCACATATAGGGTGCAGTTTTCTTACCTCTAATTCGAGCTAGAATGAATAAAAGAACGACCCTTGAGAACGATCTGACTTAAGTCCTTTAGCAGTCACCTAGTCATAACCAAATATAGGATACCATCAACAAAATGATAAACAAGGGTTCCCAAACCAAGATCTAGCCTCCGGGACATCAATCCCCACTAATCCGGGTAGTAGGATCGATCCCGAGGCCTAAAACCATGTTCCCGGGGCCAAAACACTCAAACGGGCTCAACCTTGCTCAAGGGCTGCAGCCCTAGCACCTTGGGCCGCGGCCCCCACCCACTCCAGGAGCAAGGGCCGTGGCGCCCAGCAAAGGCAAAATCGCTCCACCTGATTCTTCGAGCTAGGGCTGCGGCCCCCAACCCAGAGCCATTCCCAAACACGTCTCCTTCATCCCAAAGCCTCCAAAAACATACCTAAACACTTCCAAATCATAAAATCAAAGTTCCCAAGCTTCCCAATGATCCAAAACCATCAAATCCCAAGGCTCAAACGAACCAAAAACTCAACGGTTCACAAAATTCAATTATAAGCTTAGAAACTCTAAAAACTCAAAACTTAGATTACCTTTGATTAGGTTATTTCTCATCAAATCCTTTGGTCAAGAAGCTTCTAATCTTTCCTAGGATCGCTATGCCTCGATCCTCGCTTGATTCCGACTCCTAGAACTCGAGATTTCTTCGAAAACGCTTCGAACGGTAAAAATGAACTAGCAGGAAAGAACGAGAGGTTTTTCTAACGTACGTTCTATCTGACAAGCTACTTCAAGCTTAAGTAACCTCAAATAAAACCTAGTGCTCGGGGTCCCGAAAACACCCCCAGGGACATTATAGTCAAAACTTCCAGAATTTCATCCTGATCTCAATAACTCCCAATTTATCATCAAATAACATTCTCATAACTCAATATCCCAATAAAAGACCCCCGTTATGACAAAATCGCTAATCCATAATATAAGACCGTCTCATGCCAAATAGCTTGAATATATCTCCATAATAATGGGATCTCATTCACAAATCACAATAAGCACCCAAATTCACAAATATGCCCTTAACATGCCAAATTATCAAAACATCATAATGTTCAAATGTGGACCCACAGGCATGCGTATAACATCATATTATAATATAATCCACATAAATATGCATATATTCATTTAATGGCATAATTAAACAGTTATGGCCCTCCCGGCCTACTAATCCAGCCATTAAACTGCATTAGGGATTTCAGGGCATTACAGCCGCACAGGGAGATCCAGTTCATTATTGAGTTAGCAACGGGTATAGAACCAGTGTCGAGGGCACCATACAAGATGGCTTCGGTAGAGCTAAAGAGTTGAAGATACAGTTACAAGAGCTACTAGATTTGGCATTTATCACACCTAGCTTCTCGCCATGGGGTGCTCCGGTTTCGTTTGTGAAGAAGAAGAATAGGACCCTAAGGATGTGCATAGACTATAGGGAATTGAACAAGTTGACTATCAAGAACAACTATCCACTATCGAGGATAGACGACCTGTTCGATCAGTTGCAGGGTAAGACTGTATTTTCTAAGATTGATCTTCGATCTGATTATCACCAGCTGAGGATCAAGGATGAGGATATTCCGAAGACGGCCTTCCAAACGAGGTACGGACATTACGAGTTCTTGGTCATGTCTTTTGGATTGACTAATGCCCCAGCAACATTTATGGATCTGATGAACAGTGTGTTCAAGGACCACTTAGATCAGTTCGTAATTGTCCTCATCAACGACATCCTGGTTTACTCCTGTTCAGAGGCAGAGCATGAGCAGCATCTCCGATTAGTATTGCAGAGGTTGAGGGAGCATCAATTGTATGCTTAATTTAAGAAGTGTGAGTTCTAGCTACCGAAGGTAACATTCCTTGGACATATTGTCAGTAGACACGGGATTAAGGTGGATCTGACCAAGGTAGAAGCAGATAGGGAATGGCCGAGGCCAAGTAACACTTCGGATGTTAGGAGTTTCCTTGGATTAGCAGGATATTATAGACAGTTCGTGGAAGGGTTTTTGAAGATTGCCACACCATTGACCGAGTTGACGCGAAAGAATATGAAGTTCACATGGTCAGACTGTTGGGGTTTTATGCCCTAATTAAAACCCAAATTCTTTGTAATCTCATTTTACTATCAATAAAAGAATAGAAATCATTTTTTGACTTGGTCAATCACATTGCTCACATGTTTTATTTTCATGATTATTTGATTAATATAAACTTCTATTAAATCCCGAGCATATAGCTAATCTTATTTATAGTGACGTTGTCATAGTGGAATATAAATATGGTTATATGTTCAAAATAAGTTAGTCCAAAGATTAGTCAGTCCACCGGATTTACACTGACTTGCCAATCTACGATATGATCTACTTACACATTACAATGTTATGTTCTTTCCAGAACATTAGCAAAGTAGATAAGATCGGATGTATTTGTTACATCGGACTGGACCAACATTGACAGTTGATAAGATAAGTAAACATACTATTATTATCTATTTTAGTCATATCATATAGTTGACCATAGGTCAATTCAATCTCAATTATGAGTGGATAGTATTCTAACTGATTGTATTATTTGAGTTTTTTGACTTGTTTGTTACCAGCTTACCCTACGGACTAGCCCATACTTACATCTTGGGAACTCGATAGTATAATTGAGTGGGAGTGTTAATCATAGATATGAACATCTATAGCTTCTGATGAAGAAGTGAAATGATGGTTTCCTTTTAGTTTGGTTCAAGGTGTTAAATGATAGAGATCTCATTTCAGTAATGTAATTAGTTTACTGAAATATCATTTACAAGGAACTAAGTGTTTTAAGGATAAAATACAATGAGAGGTAAAACGGTATTTTAGTCATATCTCATTGTAGACCGTCTATAGAGGATTGAGTGACAATTATGGTTGTAACAATGGATAATTAATAGCGTATCTATATTTGTTATAGAGCGTTCTATGAATTCAAGAGTGCAATTCCGAGTCTATAGTGGAGTCACGAGGAATTAATAAGTTAGTAAATTTATTTGTTAGATTTATGATAACTTATTGGAGCTTGATTTCATAGGCCCATGGTCCCCATTATACCTTGGATAAAATCATCTAGATAGTTTCATTTAATTGATTTAATCATCAATTAGAATTATCAAAGTTGACCAGGTCAATTTTGGATAGTTTCACAGAGTTGTGTAATTTTGAGAAGAAAAGAGAAATTATGGCAGATTTATTAGTTAAGATAAATTGGTATCTAAATTGATAAATAAGTTTAAATCAATGTTCAAATTATAAATAATTAATTTGATAAATGATTTAAATAACTATTTAATTAATTAAATCAATAGAAAATAATACAGGCCTTGATTTTAAGTCTAATGGGCTTATAATTAAATGGGAAATTTCACGGGCCTATAGCCCATGATAATTTCGACCTAGGGCTTCAAAATGGCTGTTATTTTATTGATTTTTTTTTAATTAAATTAAATGACCTAGTTGAGTCTATAAAAAGAGTGCTTAGAGAGAAGTCAAAACATAAGTCACAAGTCAGATTTTCTGATAGTTTTAGATTCTCTCTAAACACAAGTCATTTTCTAAGCCTCTTTGTTATTTTCTCTTCTTCTCTCTATATCTATCTCATGTGTTGAGAATTGCCCACACTAGTCTAGGTGGTTCTAAGGATACATTGGAAGATTGTGAAGAAAATAGAAGATCGGTTCAGTTTCTTGATAATACTCTGCGACAGAGAGGATACAAGAGTTAGAGAAACTGAAGGAATGACTCTTTAATTCCGCTGTGTATACTGTAAGTATTCTATTCTTTGTTTCTCTTTGAATTCAATTTTAGAAACATGTTTTAGGCTATCTCGTATTAATTTGTTTAATATTAGATATACACGAAAATAAATAAAGATCATGTATAAGCTAATCCAACAACTGGTATCAGAGCCTTTGGTAATCTTTATTTTCATGCATGAACATGTTTAAAATTGGATTATTTGATATGTTTGAATAATTGGATGGTTTTCATATTTTTATGAAGCATATTAATTTTATGTGAATTTTAGCAATCTTCAGGATGTTTTGTTGTGTTTTCTATGCTATTAATTTTTATATATACTTTATTCGTGTAAAACATGGTAAAAATTAATTAGAAAATGGTTTTGGTTTGAAAAATTGCACAAAAAAAATTTTCAAATTTTTTTTCTTCTCATTGCCATGCGCGCGCCTCCATCAGCCTGCTCCTTCTGCGCGCCCGAGCGCCCCACCAGCAAGTGCAATCGGGTGAACAGTACCCGACATCCATAATTTTTTTTCTAAATTTTTTTTTTTAAATTAAAGAAAATTAAAATTGTGAATATTTATTATTTATAATCAAAACCAAAAAATATCAGATTTGTTATGTATTTAAAATAGTTTTTTTTTAAATAAGATATTTTTTGTTAGTTGGGATTTAAATAATTAGATATTTTCTACAAAGATTCAAATTCAAATTTAAAAATAAACTGACAACTTAATTTTAAATATTTTAATGTATTAAAATATTATAATTAAGATATAAGATATTTTCATTTAAATTCTCGATTTTTTTTATTAAATTTTTATTTGAAAATATAAATATCTTTTTATTCTATAGTTTTTAATATTTAAATTATTCGAAATTTGAATATTGTTAGTTAGATATTTTTATGGATATTTGAATTTGTTTAACTATTTTGAGATATTTTATGGTTGTTATAACTATTTATATATATATTTTTTAAATGATTAAAATATTAGCTAATACTTGTAACAACACAAGATATTTTTGGAAAATAGTTAAGATATTGATTTTAAAATTTAAAATTGGTTAAATATTGAAAAATATCATTTTTTTCAGCCAATTAATAAAATATTTTTTTTAATAAATGGGATTTAAATTAACTTTGGTTAATTGTTGATAAATCCTATTTAAATTAAATTAATATTTTTTTTTTCAAATTAACCTAAAACCAAGTTGATTGTTGATAAATGAAATTTAAATTAACTATTGTTAATTGTTGATAAATTTCATTTAAATTGACTTATATTTTGTACAAATTTAATTAATTTGAATTTTTTGATAAATTCTAGATAATTAATTGTGGTATTTTTGCAAATGAAATAAATTGTGTTATTTTTGCATAAATTCATAGAATTTCTCATATAGTAACATGATTAGGCTTATCCAATTATAACATGTCCGTTTGCACTATATGTGGTATTTTTGCAATTGGGCTTAGATGCATATAGTGGCCCATATGTTTGTTAGATATATGGTACTTTGCCAAATAAAATATTCATAAAATGATAGGTTTTATTTGGGCCCATTAGAAAATGTAAAGTTTAAATTCCTCTCTTGTGTATGATTCCACTTGTGAAGGCTCATTTGCTTTGCATGACTATAGTGGGTCTAATCAATTAATAACAATTAATAAAACGAAGGTTTAAATTCCTGTCTTTTGGACCTTGTATGGAAGATAGGGGGCCTTTGTAGTAGGAACGACATACTAGACCCAGCCCTCTTCCATACAAGCCCAATTGTTAAGGCCCATTTACTTGAGTTAGACTTAATTGTATAGGTTCATTATATTACTTAAACCTAAATATTGATTAGCAACAAATTAATTCTAAATTAATTGAATTTATTTCAATGTGACACTTTAGAATTAATAATAAATTATAGGACTTTGGTTTTAAAAAAATTTAATCTGTTTAATTTTTTTGGGAAAACCATAATCATTAATTTTCTAAAAATAAATAATAAAAATACTATTTTAATTTTATAATGAGCTTATTTTAATGATTTTATTCGATCTCCACCGTTGGTTTAACATAGTCAATAGCTTAATGGGGCCTTGAGGCGCTTTGATTCGCCTCCCTACGGAAGGTGTTCATTAGTTATTTTGACAAGGTTAGATTTCGAAAGATAGATAATTATAGGTCAAATTCTACTAGACTCACACCTACGGTGACTACTATGACTAAATCTATGATTATTGAAACTGTGGGTCTAGCTCATAAAATAAGAGATTTTGTTTTCTTATTTTGATCGAATAGTAAGTTGTTAATAGTGGTGTCCATTATTAAATGAGTTTACAACTCTATTTAACTAGTGGTATTTTTGACTCTCGCCAACCGGGACAAGGATATCATAGATTAGTTAAAGACGTAAAGAAATAGGGATATGATTGTTTTTGGTATTTTTTTCTCATATCTTACATATTTTTGGTATATGTTGTGCTATTTCTTGAAATTTGTGTGAATAGAAGTTTTGTTGAGCAAATGTGATTGATTTCTATTTTATTGATAATTTGTAGTTTTAAGTTAAGTAGTGCTATGTTTACTCCCATTCTTTTTCAACTTTCGATGGAGAAACTCACCGGAGAAAACTTCCAAAATTAGAAGCAGAATATCAACATAGAGTTGATAGGTGACAACTTCGAGTTCGTCATGATTGAGGAATCCCCAGAATGAGCACTGTGTCTGCACGTTAGTGATGGCACCATCAATGCTCGTGATGGTACCGTAAATGCTTGGGTAGCAATGTCTCTGCACGTTCGTGATGGCACCGTAAATTCTCAGATGGCACCGTGTCTGCACGTTCGTGCTCAACTCAACTATAGTCTGACGTAGCTCATGAACGAGCTTCAGATTATTGAACCTGTCATGGGTGGACCTAGTAAAGGAGGTGAAAATACGACTACTGATGTTGCTACTAATCTAGCGAAGGTTGAAGCTCATCCAGCTTCGTCTTCAAAAGCTAGAAACAAGAGGAAAGGTGGACAAAACAACAACCCCAAGCCTGCAAAGGCTGCAAAGACGAGTGTACAACCACGTGCATAGAAGCCTAAGGGGAAGAACATGAAAAACAAGAAAGGTAATGTAATGCCCCAACTCCAGGGACCGTTACGGTGTGCCTTGTAAACAGTGCTAAACTCGTTAACCGAGTCATTTGGCCAAAATCGTGAACTAAGTATGATTAGCGGTTTAGGGATCAAAAACTTGGTTAAGATAGAACGTTATATATATATATATATTGGGATCCCAAAAATATAATTTCAGAGTCTATTACTATAAATATTTACAACAGGCCGTTCTAAGCGGCAAAACAGGGTTCAACCCTAGTTCCTCTTTAGACCTCGGCCGTGGCGGACGAGCAACTGCATATGTACATGTCATCACCTAAGCTCTCCAACTCAAGGATGGTCCAGCTTCCTTTTGCCTTTACCTGCACCACATAGCACCCGTGAGCCGAAGCCCAGCAAGAAAACACAATAAAGCATGATATAATATCAACAATAACCATAATAGCCATTCAGGACCAACGGTCCAAAACAGATAGGTGACAATAGCCAAAAGTCACAGAAGTGGGTACAGCTCCCTCTAGCCATGTGACGATAGGGTCACCAGGGCTTAATTGATAAGTGGTTCTTTCATAAGTTCGATCAGGATAGGTGCATGGTGATTGGTCACCAACATAACCATCCTCCCGACTCTAGAGTCGTAACTAAGGACAGCGTCCCCCAGCCATGTGACAAACAGTCACCGGGGTCATATACCTTGGCTATGAACATCTGGTCTTAGACCAGGCAAGCACTTATAAGTTCTTCGACTTTAGGGTCGGTCCAGCATTAATGCCATAGAGCCATTCAATGCATGTTCATCGACTTTAGGGTCGGTCCCTGACTAGTCAGTGCCATACATAAGTAAGTCATGCCACCAAACATATATCACATGTTCAACATTCATTAACACGGTATTCAGCATGCTTACTAAATAGGTACTAGTACAATTAGGACCATGCACAACCACAGAGGCTCAAACTCTGAACAATATCATACCCAGTATACAAAGCATGACCTCATCACATGTTTCCCATGCATCATATGTATAATATTCAACAATCCAACATGCACCAATAACAACCATGCATGTCACGTTTAATAATCAACCAACATGCATGTCACGTTTAATAATCAACCAACATGCATCAAGAATAGCCATGCATGTCATACTTAATAATCAACCGACATGCATCAAGAATAGCCATCCATGTCATACATATACACAGGGTGCAGCTTTCTTACCTCAGATTCGAGCTAGAATGATTTAAAGAATGACCCTTGAGAACGATCAACTTTTAGTCCTTTAGCGGTCACCTAGTCATAACCAAATATAATATACCATCAATAAAAATAATCAACATAAGTTCCCAAACCAATATCTAGCCTCCGGGACATCAATCCCCACTTAACTGGGTACTAGGTTCAACCCCAAGGCCCAAGGCTTGAATCCCCAAGCTAGAAACACCATTCTGGCCAAAATTTCCCTAAGGGTCGCGGCCCTCCCCAGCTGCGCCGTGGCGTGTCCCTCAAACAGAGGCAGCCCTCACTGCCTGACACCAAGGGCCGCGGCGCACCACAGCCATGCCGCGGCGCCCAGCCCAAACCAGCCAAAATGACAGCTCGCAACACCAAACTTTCCCCTGCGTTTTCCCTTGGAACCAAGCCCTCTAACCTGCTCCAAACCTCCTCCAAACACTTAATTTAACCTCTAAACATCACCCATAACTCATCCTCATCAAAACCCAAGCTAAACTTCAATCAAAACCTCTTCAAATCCAAACTTTCAACAAGAATCCATAAGCTAAAAAACCAAAGGAAAAACAGAGCACAACCATAAACTAATGACTAAAACTCACCTTAAATCCAGGTTTGAACCTCCTTCAATGGTTGAACCAAGTCCACAAACCCAGCCCTTGAATTTCCTAGCTTGAAACCCCACTTAGAGCTCAAAAACTCCAAAGAAGAATTGGTGTAGGATGGTGTAGGGGTTGAAGAAGAAAACCCCTGTTTTGGCTCTGTTCTTTCTACAGCCATCCAAGGTCATATAAATCTAAACCCCAAATGACCAAAATACCCTTAAGTCACTTAAGGCCTCTAAAACCATTTCAAGGGTAAAATTGGTACTTTCCACTTATCCCGTTAATCATAATTAACGCTTCCCAATTCCCGCTAATCTCAATATTATCAAACACCCATAAATCATATCCCATTACCCTTTAATTCCCGGTAATGCTCTAGTCATCAAAATGACCCTGAGACTCACCCCAAGCCCCGAACTTAAACCCGTTATGACTAGACCGAACACTTACATCTCATGATCGTCCCATGCCGATTAGCTCGAACCAATCCACCTTATAATGTGGCTATATTAAATAATCACAATCATGCACCCAAAATACACAATTATGCCCACAGCGGCCAAATTACCAAAATACCCTTATAATAATAAATACTCCCATATGCATGCATTCACCATCATACAATAATATAATTTATGTAAACATGCATATAATCATTAAATATGATAATAAATCAATTATGGCCCTCTCAGCCTCCTAATCAAGGTCCTAAACCCTATTAGGAAATTTGGGGCATTACAGGTAAAGATAAATGCTTTCACTGCAAAGAGAATGGGCATTGGAAACGAGATTGCCCTAAGTTTCTAGCAGCGAAAAACAAAGCTTCTTGAATCGTGGGAGGAAGTGGACGAAGGCGGCTTAAATCTTAGAGTTGGGAAAGGAGCGTTCGTTAAGGTCCAAGCTAGAGGAATAGCTCGTCTGAAGTTCGGAAATAAATACTTAATTTTAAAAGATGTATTTTTTATTCCAGATTTTAGTAGAAATTTAATTTCAGTTTCCATGTTGCAATTAGAACGATTTGTTATGACTTTCACAAGTTTTAATATATCTTTTTCTTTCAATAGATCACAATTGTGTATTGCATGTTTGGAAAACGGGCTTTATATTCTGCAACCTAACGAACCCCTCGCTCTTAATAATGATTTATTCAACATAGCTAAACCTAGGACCAATAAACGTCAAAAGACCGATAACAATAATATGACGTATTTATGGCACTTGAGACTAGGTCACATTGGTTATGATAGGATTCAAAAACTTACAAAGGATGGACCTTTGAGGGAACTCACCTTAGGTGAATTACCTGTCTGTGAATCTTGTCTAGAAGGCAAACTTACCAAGCGTCCATTCTCTGCAAAGGGTGATAGGGCCAAAAAACCACTTGGTCTTGTGCATTCAGATGTTTGTGGACCTTTGAATGTACAAGCCAGGGGTGGTTTTGAGTATTTCGTCACTTTCATTGACGATTACTCTAGATACTCATGTCTTTACCTAATGCATAGGAAATCATAAACATTATCAAAGTTTCAGGAATTCCTAGCAATGACTCAGACCCAATTAGGTAAAACGTTAAAGATCTTGTGATCTGATAAGGGTGGAGAATATTTGGATATGCAGTTCCAAGATCATTTAACTGAACTTGGGATTTTATCACAACTTATTGCCCCAGGTACTCCGCAACAAAATGGTGTAGCGGAATGCCGAAACAGAACTTTATTGGAAATGGTTAGATGCATGCTTAGTTACTCAACTCTACCAACTTCGTTCTGGGGACATGCAATTGAAATCGCAAATGACATTCTCAATGTCATGCCATCAAAATCAATCCCCAAAACACCTTTAGAACGCTAGAATGGTCGTGAACCTAGTTTACGCCATTATAGAATCTGGGGGTGTCTCGCTCACGTACCGAGGATAAAGGAGGAAAAGCTAGAACCGCAAACTGAAGTTTGAATGTTTGTTGGCTATCCTAAAGGTACTCGGGATGGACTTTTCTATAGTCATTCAGCAAAGAAAGTGTTTACTTCTACAAATGCTATTTTTTTGGAAAATGACTATGTCCAGAACTTTAAACCTCGCAGCAAAGTAGTTTTAGAGGAGATGGTTAAAGAATTGACTCCAACCAATGTTCTATCGTCATCAACGCGAGTTGATGATGAAATTCCCACTCTTCACGTCCAACCGACGCAAGTCGATTTAAATTAAGAAAGTACCACTGTTCTTGAGCAAACACTCACGGAGCCTCGTCGTAGTGGGAGGGTTTCTAGAAACCCAGTTCGCTATGGTTTGGATGGTGAAACCAATATGGTTGTTGGTGACACTAATGATGATGATCCGTTGTCTTTCAAACAGACAATGGCTAGCCCTGAAAAAGAACTATAGCTCGAAGCCATGAAACAGGAAATGGAGTCCATGTACTCAAATTCCATCTGGGATCTTATGGAAGCACCTAGTGACTTTAGGGCCATTGGGTGCAAGTGGATCTACAAGAAGAAGCGAGGTGTTGATGGAAATATTGAGACTTATAAAGCTCGATTAAAGGCAAAGGGTTATACCCAAAGAGAAGGCGTGGACTATGAGGAAACATTTAGTCCGGTAGCCATGCTCAAATCCATTCGCATCCTCCTATCCATAGCAGCTGCTCTCGACTATGAGATCTGGCAATTGGACGTCAAGATAGCTTTTCTTAATGGAAACCGTGACGAAGTCATTTATATGGATCAACCAGAAGGATTTAAAGTATCTGGACAAGAAGGAAAAGTTTGTAAGTTAAATAGGTCCATCTATGGACTTAAGCAAGATGCTCGTTCCTGGAATCTTAGGTTTGATGAAATAATCAAAACCTATGGCTTTGAACAAAATATTGATGAGCCATGTGTTTACCAACTTAAGGCAAATCAAATGGTGGTATTCCTGGTTCTTTATGTAGAGGATATCTTACTCATTGGAAACAATGTTAAGAAATTATCATATGTGAAGAATTGGCTGAGCACTCAATTCCAGATGAAGGATTTGGGTGAAGCAAATTATGTTCTAGGTATCCAGATCATCAGGGATAGAAAGAACAAACTTTTAGCTCTATCTAAGGCAACTTACATTGATAAAGTGCTTGAACGTTTCTCAATGACAAATTCCAAGAAAGGGCGTCTACCGTCCCGCCATGGAATTCATCTTTCAAAGAAGCAGTCTCCCCAGACTCCTGAAGAGGAAGATGCAATAAGAAAAGTTCCTTACGCATCTGTAGTTGGAAGTCTGATGTATGCCATGTTGTGTACTAGACTAGATATCTGCTATGTAGTGGGAGTAGTGAGCAGGTATCAGTCAAACCCAGAACCAGAACATTGGATAGAATTTAAGCATATCCTGAAGTATTTAAGATGGACTAGGGATTATATGTTAGTCTACAAGGGTGGTGTACTGAACCCTGTATCCTACACTAATTCAGATTTTCAGACTGATGTCGATGTCAGGAAGTCTACTTCTAGAATGGTGTTTACTCTTGGGGGTGGAGCTGTGATTTGGAGAAGCGTAAAGCAGTCTTGTAACGACCCAAAATCACTAATATGGCTCAAGGGCCTTGATTAGTGTGCCGGGAGGGCATATTTGGTCCATGTGTGAATTAATTGATTAAATACATGATTATATGTTAGGTATGCCTGTTCGATTATATGAATGTTAAATTGTGATTAAATGTTATAATTGTGAGAACCACATTATTATGTGGGTAAATCTGCAGCGTGCGACTTGAGGCGATCCTAGGGAGCTAGATAGCGGGAAAAGTCACAACGGGGCTTAGTATTTGATTTTGGATAAGTCAGGGGTATTTTAGGTATCAGGTAGTTATTTAGACTATCGGGTTATGGAAATAAATATATGGAGATATATTTGAGGAGATATATTTGAGGATAGGAAGCTTAGACGGGAATATTGGGGAAAATTACCGTTTTGCCCTAGGAGACGTTTTCGGTACCTCGAGCCTCGGGATGGATTAAACCGACTAGGATTAGACTAAGCTAATGGAAATAGAGGAATAAAACATAAAATGACTTATACTCTCTTCCTACTCTTCTCTTCCCTTTTCTCTCCCAAGAAATTGCAGAAGCCCAAGGGAAAATCAGCTGGAACTTAGTGATTTAGGCTGGAAATTTGTAGGTTAATCTGGTGCTCAGCTAAGTGAATTCAACCAAGTTTAAGGTAAGGACTGAACTATGTTTCTGAGCATTTGAATTTTGAGTTTTTACTAGGTTTTAAGGGAGTTTATGGTTTTGATGTTTAAAGGTTGAATTAAGCTGAGAAACTTAGATTGTAGCTCAGGAATTCGTTAAGAAGGTGGTTCAGCAAAAGAGGTAAGCTCAATTCGTTATTTAGAGGTTTAAATTTGAGTATTGCATGGCTGGTTTTGGTGTTTTAAGTTGTTGGGTTTCAGAGAATCAAAAGGGAGTTTTAGTGGGTTTCTAAGCTGAATTTCTATTGGGATATGATGCTAGAGTCATGATAAAGGTTTTGTGATTGATGGGTTTTGAGTTAGGATGTTTTGGAATGGTTTTGGATGGGGTTAGGATGCTAGAAATGGAGGTTTTTTCTGGGCACGAAGGGGAGGTCCGCGGCTCTGTTCTAGAGCGTTGCGGCCTTACGAAGCAAGTGAGCCAAGGAGGCTCGGCCAGGGGAGAGCGCCGCGGCGCCCTTGGGAAGGGCCGTGGCGCGTGTCTGCTTCCAGGGATGGCCTTGGCTCTGTTTTAGGGCAAGGTCGCGGCTAGGTCCCAAGGGCCGCAGCCCTTAGGTGCACACTTGAACATTTGGGGATTTTAGGCACGGGAATGTAGTCTAGGGTGCTCGGGATCGATTTCTCCACTGTGCCTGGTGGAACTCGATGTCCCGGAAGTTAGTATTGTATCCAGAAACCCTTATTTGAATATTAATGGAATCCAATTACTTGGTTGTGACTAGGTGTTAAGGCTAGGGCTCGGGAACAGATCGTGCTCGAAGAGCGTCACTCGTAATCAGTGAACGCAGAGACTAAAGGTAAGAAAACTGCACCCGGTTGTGTATTTATAATGGGACTAAGGGCTCCCTAATATGTATGCTTTGAAAGGATGGTATTATGCCATGTAAACAGTAATCCAATGGCCTAAGAGTGCCAAGGGTTACACTAGCGCATAGGGCGCGGCTTGGCCACTGGTAGCCAAGGACAGCTTATTATGCACTGAGCTCAGTTTAAGCGGGCCGGAGTTAGTGGGGTAAACAGAGGGTGTGGCCTAAGTTGTCGGCCCTAGTTATTATGTGATTTGACTGTTAGAACGATTAATTGCATTGTTGATTATGATTATGTGTTAAGTGATTAATGTGGAATAATAAGTGTTTGGTCATGCTTGATGAATTAATTATCTGTTGCTATTGGTTGCATTGCCTATTATGTTTTCTTGCTGGGCCTTGGCTCATGGGTGCTCCGTGGTGCAGGTAAAGGCAAGGGCAAACTTGATCTGCCCTGATTTGGAGAGCTCTGCGAGCGGAATGTACATGACCAGCTGCTCAGCTGCCACAGTTGAGGTTTAGGCAGGGACGCGAGACCCAGAAATGTTCATTTTGCCTTAGTATGGCTGACAGTTGTCTGTATTTTGGGGAGTCTGTAATCCAACTTTTAAACTCTGTTTCTTTTGGGATCCCATGTATATAACTGTTTAATTATATAAAGTGAAACTTTTGAGACCAAAACCTTTTTAACCCTAGCTCATACATGTTTAGTGACACGTTTTTAAATTAATGACTTAATAGTCTTGCACCTTTATAAGTACACAGTGTAGCGGTCTTGGCTATCCAGGGCGTTACAAGTCTGCAATCTCAGATTCCACCATGGAGGCTGAGTACATAGCCACGTCAGAAGCAGCTAAGGAAATAGTCTAGCTAAAGAAGTTCTATTCGGATATTGGTGTTATTCTAGAAATGGATAAACCGCTTGTGTTGTTTTGTGACAATACAGGAGCGATAGCCAACTCGAAAGATCCTCGAAGTCACAAGAAGAGTAAGCATATAGAAAGTAAGTATCACATTATTTGAGAATATGTGGCCATGGGAGATGTGAAGGTTATGAAGATTGCAACTGAAGACAATCTTGCGAATCCGTTTACAAAGACACTACTAGAAGCTACATTTGATAAGCATATCAAGGAGATGGGATTAGTAGAATTAAGGCATTAGTTTCAATTAGTGCAAGTGGGAGTTTGTTGGGGTTTTATGCCCTAATTAAAACTCAAATTCTTAGTAATCTCATTTTATTATCAATAAAAGAATAGAAATCATTTTTTGACTTGGTCAATCACTTTGCTCACATGTTTTATTTTCATGATTATTTGATTAATATAAACTTCTATTAAATCCCGAGCATATAGCTAATCTTATTTATAATGACGTCATCACAGTGGAATATAAATATGGTTATATGTTCAAAATAAGTTAGTCCAAAGATGAGTCAGTCCACCGGATTTACACTGATTTGCCAATCTACGATATGATCTACTTACACATTACAATGATATGTTCTTTCCAGAACATTAGCAAAGTAGATAAGATCAGATGTATTTGTTACATCGGACTGGACCGATATTGATAGTTGATAAGATAAGTAAACATACTATTATTATCTATTTTAGTCATATCATATAGTTGACCATAGGTCAATTCAATCTCAATTTTGAGTGGTTAGTATTCTAACTGATTGTATTATTTGAGTTTTTTGACTTGTTCGTTACCAGCTTACCCTACGGACTAGCCCATACTTACATCTTGGGAACTCGGTAGTATAATTGAGTGGGAGTGTTAATCATAGACATGAACATCTATAACTTCTGATGAAGAAGTGAAACGATGGTTTCCTTTTAGTTTGGTTCAAGGTGTTAAATGATAGAGATCTCATTTCAGTAATGTAATTAGTTTACTGAAATATCATTTACAAGGAACTAAGTATTTTAAGGATAAAATACAATGAGAGGTAAAACGGTATTTTATTCATAGCTAATTGTAGACCGTCTATAGAGGATTGAGTGACAATTATGTTTGTAACAATGGATAATTAATAGCGTATCTATATTTGTTATAGAGCGTTCTATGAATTCACGAGTGCAATTCCGAGTCTATAGTGGAGTCACGAGGAATTAATAAGTTAGTAAATTTATTTGTTAGATTTATGATAACTTATTGGAGCTTGATTTCATAGGCCCATGGTCCCCATTGTACCTTGGATAAAATCATCTAGATAGTCTCAATTAATTGATTTAATCATCAATTAGAATTATCAAAGTTGACCAGGTTAATTTTGGATAGTTTCACAGAGTTGTGTAATTTTGAGAAGAAAAGAGAAATTATGACAGATTTATTAATTAAGATAAATTGGTATCTAAATTGATAAATAAGTTTAAATCAATGTTCAAATTATAAATAATTAATTTGATAAAGGATTTAAATAACTATTTAATTAATTAAATCAATAGAAAATAATAGAGGCCTTGATTTTAAGTCCAATGGGCTTATAATCAAATGAGAAATTTCGCGAGCCTATAGCCCATGATAATTTCGACCTAGGGCTTCAAAATGGCTGTTATTTTATTTATTTTTTTAATTAAATTAAATGGCCTAATTGAGTCTATAAAATGAGTGCTTAGAGAGAAGTCAAACATAAGTCACAAGTAAGATTTTCTGATAGTTTTAGATTCTCTCTAAACACAAGTCCTTTTCTAAGCCTCTTTGTTATTTTCTCTTCTTCTCTCTATATCTATCTCATGTGTTGAGAATTTCCCACACTAGTCTAGGTGGTTCTAAGGATACATTGGAAGATTGTGAAGAAAATAGAAGATTGGTTCAGTTTCTTGATAATACTCTCTGATAGAGAGGATAAAAGAGTTAGAGAAACTGAAGGAATGACTCTTTAATTCCGCTGTGTATACTGTAAATATTCTATTCTTCGTTTTTCTTTGAATTCAATTTTAGAAACATGTTTTAGGCTATCTCGTATTAATTTGTTTAATATTAGATATACACGAAAATAAATAAAGATCATGTATAAGCTAATCCAACAACTGGTATTAGAGCCTTTGGTAATCTTTATTTCCATGCATGAACATGTTTAAAATTGGATTATTTGATATGTTTGAATAATTGGATGGTTTTCATGTTTTTATGAAGCATATTGATTTTATGTGAATTTTAGCAATTTTTAGGTTATTTTGTTGTGTTTTCTATGCTATTAATTTTTATATATGCTTTATTTTGTGTAAAACATGATAAAATTAATTAGAAAATGGTTTTGGTTTGAAAAATTGCACAAAAATTTTTTTTGAATTTTTTTCTTCTGGCTGCCATGTACGCGCACACCGTGTGCGCATCCATCAACTTGTTCCTCCTGCGCGCGCGTGCGCCCCAGCAGGCAGTGCAATCGGGTGAATAGTACCTGATACGGGTATCGGGTACTGTTCATCCATAATTTAAAAAAACAAATTTCAATTTTTTTTTAAATTAAAGAAAATTAAAATTGTGAATATTTATTATTTATAATCAAAGCCAAAAAATATCATATTTGTTATGTATTTAAAATTATTTTTTTAAAAAATAAAATATTTTTTGTTAGTTGGGATTTAAATAATTAGATATTTTCTACAAAGATTCAAATTCAAATTTAAAAATAGACTAACAACTTAATTTTAAATATTTTAATATATTAAAATATTATAATTAAGATATTAGATATTTAAGATATTTTCATTTAAATTTTCGATTTTTTTTATTAAATTTTTATTTGAAAATATAAATATCTTTTTATTCTATAGTTTTTAATATTTAAATTATTCGAAATTTGAATATTGTTAGTTAGATATTTTTATGGATATTTGAATTTGTTTAACTATTTTGAGATATTTTATGGTTGTTATAACTATTTATATATATATTTTTTTAAATGATTAAAATATTAGCTAATACTTGTAACAACACAAGATATTTTTGGAAAATAGTTAAGATATTGATTTTAAAATTTAAAATTGGTTAAATATTGAAAAATATCATTTTTTTCAGCCAATTAATAAAATATTTTTTTTAATAAATGGGATTTAAATTAACTTTGGTTAATTGTTGATAAATCCTATTTAAATTAAATTAATATTTTTTTTTCAAATTAACCTAAAACCAAGTTGATTGTTGATAAATGAAATTTAAATTAACTATTGTTAATTGTTGATAAATTTCATTTAAATTGACTTATTTTTTGTACAAATTTAATTAATTTGAATTTTTTGATAAATTCTAGATAAATAATTGTGGTATTTTTGCAAATGAAATAAATTGTGGTATTTTTGCATAAATTCATAGAATTTCTCATATAGTAACATGATTAGGCCCATCCAATTATAACATGTCTGTTTGCACTATATGTGGTATTTTTGCAATTGGGCTTAGATGCATATAGTGGCCTATATGTTTGTTCGATATATGGTATTTTGCCAAATAAAATATTCATAAAATGATAGGTTTTATTTGGGTCCATTAGAAAATGTAAAGTTTAAATTCCTCTCTGGTGGGTGATTTCACTTGTGATGGCGCATTTGCTTTGCATGACTATAGTGGGTTTAATCAATTAATAACAATTAATAAAATGAATGTTTAAATCCCTGTCTTTTGGACCTTGTATGGAAGATAGGGGGCCTTTGTAGTGGGAACAACATACTGGACCCAGCCCTCCTCCATACAAGCCCAATTGTTAAGGCCCATTTACCTGAGTTGGACTTAATTGTATAGGTTCATTATATTACTTAAACCTAAATATTGATTAGCAACAAATTAATTCTAAATTAATTGAATTTGTTTCAATGTGACACTTTAGAATTAATAAGAAATTATAGGACTTTGGTTTTAAACAATTTTAATCTGTTTAATTTTTTTGGGAAAACCATAGTCATTAATTTTCTAAAAATAAATAATAAAAATACTATTTTAATTTTATAATGAGCTTATTTTAAGGATTTTATTCGATCTCCACCGTTGGTTTAACATAGTCAATAGCTTAATGGGACCTCGAGGTGATTTGATTCGCCCCCCTACGGAAGGTGTTCATTAGTTATTTTGACAAGGTTAAATTTCGAAAGATTGATAATTATAGGTCAAATTCTACTAGACTCACACCTACGGTGACTACTAGGACTAAATCTATGATTATTGAAACCGTGGGTCTAGCTCATAAAATAAGAGATTTTGTTTTCTTATTTTGATCGAATAGTAGGTTGTTAATAGTGGTGTCCATTATTAAATGAGTTTACAACTCTATTTATCTAGTGGTATTTGTGACTCTCGCCAACCGGGACAAGGATATGATAGATTAGTTAAAAACCTAAAGAAATAAAGATATGATTGTTTTTGGTATTTTTTCTCATATCTTACATATTTTTGGTATATGTTGTGCTATTTCTTGAAATTTGAGTGAATAGAAGTTTTATTGAGCAAATGTGATTGATTTCTATTTTATTGATAATTTATAGTTTTAAGTTAAGCAGTCTCTGTGTCTACTCTCATCCTTTCTCAACTTCCTGTATCGACCAACACCCTCTTCACCATCATATTTGCGATTTGGACATCCATGACCAGCGGATCGGAGTGTGGGAATCGCACATGCTGGGCGTCATCGTCAGAGAAGGTGGTCGATTCCTCTTCTGTTCGAGCCTTTTTTGGTGCACGATCTTCGACACTCATCATCTCGATGTCCTGGTCATGACTTAGGGTTCGAGCGTATCCCTCCCTCGCTTTTCTACTATCTCCTGCAAGATGTGGGCCTCCGCAGATGGTTAGCAGGGTACCCGCCACGGGAGCTGGCTGTAAAGGTGGCGACCGTTAGTGTGCAGGCGCCGACTCGTTGCCACCTTCAGCCTCTCGCTGAGAACCTCTTGCGGCTCGTATATATCTTCTTAAGTGCCCTTGTCTTATCAGGAACTCAATCTTGTCCTTCAGCTGGTTACACTCATTGGTGTCGTGCTCGTAGTCGTTATGGTAACGACAGAACTTCGTTGAATCTCTCTTGGAGATATCTTTTCTTATGGGTGCGGGTCGTCTGTAGGGCACGCTCGAGCTGCTCGCTTGGAAAACCTCGACTCGACTTTCAGCAAGGGCGGGGTAATTGGTGAATTTCAGTTCATACCGATTATTTTTGGGGCGCTTACTCTCAGAGGCCGAGGGTTCGCCATTCGCCCGCTTTCCACCATTCTTTCCGTTGCCATTGGGCTTAGACCTGTTGGCGGCTTTGGCGGGTTTTTCCTTGGGCCCCTTGTCTTTTGCTGGTGACTTGTCTTCGTTGGCAATCGCGTCTTCGAGCTTGATGTACCGATCAGCTCGATCTAAAAAATCCTGGGTACTTTTAACCCCATGCTTCCTGAGGCTATTCCAGAGGGGAGAATGGCGCCTAACCCCAGCGGTTCGGGCCATCATCTTGCCTTCATCGCCCACAGTCTTGGCTCCTGCTGCGGCTCACATGAAGCGTTGAACGTATTCCTTCAAAGGCTCCCCCTCTTTCTGGTGTATCTCGACCAATTGGTTCGCCTCGGTGGGGTGCACACGACTTGCGTAGAACTGTCCGTAAAACTCCTTCATGAACATCTCCCAGGATACTATACTTGCAGGAGGGAACTTAAAGAACCACTCCTGAGCGGCATCAGAAAGGGTCGCTGGGAAGATCCTGCAGGGAGCATCTTCAGAGACTTTCTGAATGTCCATCTATATCTCAAATTTGTTTACATGAGATACCGGGTCTCCATACCCGTCAAAGTTTGGCAGAGTTGGCATTTTGAATTTGCTGGGGGTTTCTGCCACAACAATCCTTTGTACGAAAGGGGTACCTCTCCTCCGTTCGTACTCGATGTGCAATGTCTGCCCCCAGACCAGCTGCTGCATAGCCTGGTTCAGGGCATCGATTTGAGCTTGAACGGCTTCAGGAATTGTTGGGGCCGCTGGTGCTAGGGGGATGTACTCATCGTGCCTTTCTCGGTGGTCGTTGAGTACATCCCTCAAGTCATCGTCTTTTCACCGCTGCTCGCTGGCTCCGAGCCGGCTAAAGACATTATTTTGTCTGGGCTGCCCCCCAACATTATGACCTGTTTGTCGGTCTTCTCTAGGTGGGGGGCTTCTGCCTCCACCTCTCTCCTCGTTCCTCCGACCAGCATTTCCTCTGCCTGAGTCGGCCTCATTGTAGCCGTGGCCATCTCTGAACCTTGACTGGCTATGGTGGGACTGACTGTTTCCTCTGTTGCCTCCTTGGGCTGGCATTTCCTAAGCATTAGGGGGAGGCCTGTGTTGGTCGGTGGGTCCCCGTGCATTGTCATGTCGTGGAGGGCCCCTGACTGCAGAGCCTGTCTCTGAGTTCCTTCTGTTGGCAGAAAGACGTTGCCCCCTGCTCGATGGACGCGGCTCTTCACCCCCTGGGCGTCTAGGGCTGCGAGGCTGTTGCCCGGCCCTATTCTGCCTCGGGCGCGGGGGATTGCCTCGACCAGCTTGGGACGGAGGCTGCGTCTCAGGGTCCCTAGGTGGAATATCATCCTGAGGCATCGGTGGCTGCTCTGACCTTTGAGGGCTTGTTTGCTGGAGCGGATGGCTAGGATTGGGACCTCTTTGAGGTGGCCCACTTGGGGGTTGATCAGGCTGCTTCAAGGGCTGCCATGGAATCCCTCTGACGACGGTCCATCTCCACCTGTTGTTCGCTCAGCTCTTGGCGCTGGCGCTCTATCTCCCTCTGCTGTGACGCCATTATCTCGGCGACACTCTCCTGATTGGCCCTTAGAACGGCCAACTCATTTTGCAACACCCCCAGTGTTGTCTTCAGGGGCTCAGAGTCCACTTCCTCCTCATCGAACTCCAAATGAGGTTCATCTTCAACCATATTTGGGGGAGGAGGCTGGGATGGTGCAGCAGCAGCTTGTCCATTCTTCTTGGTAGTCTTTGCCATTATATTTTCTTGAGTTCGGCTCTCAATGAAAGCACCAGAATGTTGACCCTGATTTTGGTCAATGACACGGAGTCTAGAAAACGACAAGAAAGTAATATAGAGCTTGAGAAAAGAATCTAATGGAAAGATAAAGAACACAGAGATTTATAGTGGTTCGGCCCCAGTGATTGGTAATGACCTACGTCCACTTGATACTATTATTAATATTGAGCTTGATGGACCCAAAACGAGTATGTTTTAAATATTTATAAATCGCAAGCGCACGAATCGTTCATATCGAATAGTGATCGTGTAAGCAAGGATGTCGAACCCAAAGGAGTTGTCTAAAATCGAAAAGAAAACTATTTTAAATCAAAATTGATAAAAAACCTAGCCCCAAAGATTGATTAGAACTTGTGACAACAAAATAAAATAAAAGACAATAATAAAGATATTAAAGACAAATATATAAACATAAATTAAAAGTAAAAATCAAGATGGTAAAAAAAAGATTATTAAGATAATAGAATCCACAAAATATAAGTTCAATAATATTTAAAAGTACATTGATTCCCAAGTTTTAGTAATAGTAGAAATTAATCAAACCATTACTTACTCAAATTAGATATTCTATTTAAGCACAAGTTTTCATAAAAATATAGAATTTATCTTCACTTTTAAAATTATAATTTCAAAGCATTTAGTGTAAATCAATCTAAGGAAATAACAAATAAATCAATTAACATTATTTATAAGGAAAAACATAATATTTTTGTTCTAAGCATGGATGTGTACAATTTAATGACACATCTTACACAAAGAATATTATGTTTTTGCACTAATGAAGAACAAAGTGTAAATATGTGCTAACAATCCAAAATACATGATATTTAAGATGAAAGAAGATATT
This sequence comes from Humulus lupulus, assembly GCF_963169125.1. Classification (NCBI taxonomy): domain Eukaryota; kingdom Viridiplantae; phylum Streptophyta; class Magnoliopsida; order Rosales; family Cannabaceae; genus Humulus; species Humulus lupulus. The sequence continues at coordinate 34,723,545 of NC_084793.1, read as the reverse complement.
TGAAGAAGAAAATTCCATAAACTTTGTTGCACAAAATGGGAAATCAACATACAAAATAAATACTATCTAGTTACAAATTGTTTCATCACCACCTTAATAATCTTAAAAAGATTATAAACACATAACTAGAATAGCAAATACAAACTAAAAATTACAAACATAAATAGGAAAATTTGGAGGATGAACCCCCAAATTTTTCCTCTAAAAATACATAGAAAATAACCAAAAAGAAGAAGAATATGAAGAGAATAGAGAGGTTTTGAAATTTGTAGAATTTTTGGTATGGTAACCTCCTCTAAAATTTGACACCCTAAATGGTCTTCAAAACTCCATATTTATAGCCAAAATGAGGTATTAAAATAATCAACTTAAATTAATTAAATTGATTAAATTAATTTAATTAATTATAATATGAAAAATAAGGGTAAATTATAGGATGTAATAATGATGTTTTGGGGTAAAATGTGTAGAAAAATTTGGGTAAAAAGTGGTATTTTTAGAAAAAAGGGACAATGTTGGGCTAAAGAAAATTGGGCATGCATGGGTTTGGTGGCTGTGATAGATGGGCCAGGCGTGTAAGGCAGAGGCTTGGGTGTGAAGGCCATTGGTGATCTTGGGGCTACTTTGTGTTGGCAGCTGTAGTGGCAGCTGGCGGTTGGATTGCTGAAGGAGCCAGGAGGCACGGCTGGAGGAAGGATTGGGCCAGCAGGAGTTCGGTGGGCCTGCTAAAGGCTTTGTTGATAAGGTGAAAATGGTGGGCCGGCTGGGTGAATTGGGCCACACGGGATAGCTAAGAAGTGCTTCGGAAGGCAGCAGGCGGCTGGCATGGAGAAGCTTCGGTGGGTGCTTCTTCAACTGGGCAAGAGGTTGTTGGAGGAGTTCCAGGCGGGGCTTCAGGAGGCAGGCTGGAAGGATGGGCTCGGTTTGGGCCTGGGCAGAAGCTTCAGCAAGCCATTTGGAAAAATACTATTTTTCCCTTTCTTTTTCCTTGAAAATACCACATTTTTTCTTTATTTTTCTTGGCTTTTCAAGAGCAAAAATACACCAAAATCCCTAACAAAATAAACATAAATTAAATCAAAATTAAATATTTTCAATTATTAAATAAATCAATTTAATTCTTTGAAAATATTAATTATAACTTAATTTATATTTAACATTTAAATTCAATAATACAACATTTTTTACCTCAAATTCAACTACAATAATTCAAATAATTAACTACAACATATTACAACAAAATAACTATAAAAACACACAAAAATATATAAAATCAAAATAAGCCCAATAAATTCAAAATTACTTAAAAACTTAATAAATCAATTAAAATCTCAAGAATTAAACAACAATTAGCACATAAAAAGTGGTAAAATAACTCTATTTTGTAGAGTTATCAGAGCTTCAAAGGCGTGATCAAAGAACTAGGGTTCCTGAGTTTCACAGACCTTAGAAGAAGAAAACAATACAATGATGGATAATAGTAATATAATTCTGAAAGAAAAAGATTGATCCCCTTCATTGAGCTATTTCTTGTGTATTTATAGGCTCAAGAAAGATTACATGAATTAGGAGATAATATCTATCCTTAATAAAGGGATCTACAAGTCATAATGAAGAGATATTCTCGGATATCATTACAATTGTACAGATCTTTACATAAATGAACAGAATATACGACCAGGCTGGTCGTATATAAAACTTGATCTTTTCATGTGGAAATAATGCTGATCGATAGACGAGCTGTATCCCTGCTACGTGTTCGCCACGTGTCGTAAATCCTTGCCACGTCATCAACAGCTGATTTATGGATAAACAGTAGGGTATTCCAAAGAGACTAGAGGTGGTATATTTTATAGTCCAAAAGAAAATAAAACATTTGTATTGACAAATGCTACTTTTCTTGAGTATGACTATATTAACAACCACAAGCCTTGCAGTAAGGTTGTACTAGAGGAGATGGTCTCAGATCAAGTAAATAGATCACCAACTGTTAGCAATGAACAATGACAATAAGAAGCCAAATGTTCTAGTTAGAATAATAGAGAGCTTCGTCATAGTGGGAGGGTTTTCAGACAACCAATTCGCTATGAACACGCATTTCAAATGCTTTTCTGACACAAACAAAGATGATCCATTGACATATAGAGATGCAATGAGAAATTCTGACAAAGAAAAATGGTAAGACGCCATGAACCTTGAAATGGAATTGATGTATTCCAATTCCATCTGGATTCTTGAAGATCTACCAGAAAATGTTAAACCTATCAGTTGCAAATGGATATTCAATGGGAAAGTGGAAACTTTCAAAGCTAGGCTTGTAGCCAAGGCTATACTCAAAAATAAGGGGTTGATTATGAAGAAACCTTTTCTCTTATGGCCATGCTGAAATCTATTCGCATACTCTTGTCCATAGTTGCTTGCATGGATTATGGGATATAGAAAATGGACGTTAAGACAACATTTCTGAATGGCTATCTTGACGAGACCATTTATATGTCTCAACCAGAAGGTTTCGAAATAAAAGGTCAAGAGCAAAATGTTTGCAAGCTTCTTAGGTCCATTTATGGACTCAAATAAGCTTCAAGATCTTGGAATCTGAGATTTGATGACACAATTAAAACGTATGGTTTTAAACAAAACGTTGATGAACCATGTGTCTATAAATAAATCAAAGATAGCATTGTGATATTCTTAGTTCTTTACGTTGATGATATTCTACTAATTGGAAATGACGTAGAAACATTAACAAAAGTAAATAAATGGCTAGTGTTATCCCAAAAATTTGAAAAGGATGATGTGGCAATAAAATTGACGCCGTGGCATGAATTAGTTGGGTGATCTGGCTTAGCAGTAGCCCAATGCATCAGTTAAGAATTTGGACTGCTTGAGAGATGCTATAGTCAAGTCAAATACACCCGAGGAGAATATTTGGGCCAAGGATTGCTTAGCTCAGACCCCAGTTTGAAGAGCCCAAGTGTTTGTTTCAAACCCAAGTCTAAGGAGCTTAAAAGAGGGGTTTGGATTTTGGCTCGAGGGAAAAAAGCAACAGGTCCGATCGGACCTTAGCTTGAGGAGCCTCTTGAATATTTGGCTCAAGTGTGTCCGAGGTAAGCCTCTCAAAGTCTCCTAAGTGTTGGCTCGAACGTGTCCAAGGTAAGTACCTAAGGAGAAGGAGTCCCATGCAAGCCAAGAATGGAGACTTAGATTTTGACAAGGAGAGCCTACACCATGTCCGATCGGACATGGTTGGAGAAGCCTAGGAAGTGCCTCGGACATGTCCATGGTGAGATTCCAATGAGGATGGCTCGAACCACCTTGGTCCGAGGAGAAGGCCACAAGGTCCGATCGGACCTTGATTGGAGGAGGTAGGCTCGGACTTACCCGAGGTGAGGTGCCAAGGGAGTTGGCTCGGACCACCTTGGTCCGAGGAGAGCCAAGCTTGCATGACCTTTGGTCCGAGGAGAGCCATGCATATATCACCTTGGTCCAATGAAAGCTTGAAGGAGTAATCAACATGCATGTGAGACTACGTCAAAATCCCCGGAACGACTTCGGCAAGAATTGGTCTAAGCACCCGGGAATCTCTCACTCCTCACTTAAATTGAGGAATCAGTTGTATTTTAAATATTTCTTGTAATATAAATATAAGATGAATAATAAAATATCCCTATCTAAAGGGGATATCAGTTGAGGATCCCAGGCCTATAAATAGAGGGTTGGGAGGATCGTAATAGGACTTTTGGAAAAAATTAAGAGTGAATCTGTGTTCTAGAGAGAGAAAGTGTGTTTTTCTTGAGAGAACCCCTTTTTTTGTATTCTGGAATATTTGCACTGAAGAAACTCAGTTGACACTGGTTCATCTGATCTTGAGTGTGAATATAGTAATAAAATCTCTAAGTGGAATAGGCTATTACCGACTATCGGGGCTGAACCACTATAAAAATCTCGTGTTATTTACTTTCATTGATTAAACTGTCTGTTGTCGTTTATATTCTCTTGAAGGCTTGTCGTATTTGACGTTCTCACGTCGTTGGCTAAAAACACAGTCAACAACTAGCTGAGCAATGCCAAATGAAAGATTTGGGAGATGCAAACTATATTCTGGACATCCAAATCCTTCGGGATCGATAGAAAAAAGCTTTGGCTCTGTCTCAAGCAACTTATATTGATAAGGTATTGGAAGGTTTCGTTATGCAAAATTTCAAGAATGGTGTATGCCAACCCGTCATGGAATTATCCATTCTAAAGAACAATGTCCTAAGACACCTCAAGAAGAAGAGGATACGAGACAGTATCCCTACACCTTTACAGTAGGTAGTCTGATGTATGCCATGTTGTGTACAAGACCTCACATTTGTTATGCAGTAGGGATTGCCAGTCGTTATCAATCCAATCCTGGATTGAGTCATTGGGTTGCAATAAAGAATATTTTCAAGTATCTTGGGAAAACTAGAGAATATATGCTTGTATATTCAGGTGGTGACCTGAACCCCACTAGTTACACTGATTTTGATTTTCAATCAGACAGATATAGTCAAAAATCAACTTAGGAATCAATGTTCACACTTGGTGGAGGAGCTGTAGTCTCGCAAAGTATCAAACAAACAAGTATTGCATATTATACCATGGAAGTCGAATACATGGTGACTTGTGAAACATCTAAGGAGGCTTTGTGACTCAACAATTTCTATTATGATCTGGAAGTTGTTCCAGGCATGGACGCCACTGGTCTTGTACTATGACAACAATGGGGCGGTAGCTAACTCAAAGGAACCGAGGAGTCACAAGAGGGGAAAACATATCAAGAGGAAGTGCCACTTGATCAAGGATATTGTTCACATAGGAGATATAGCTATTATGAAGATAACTTCATAACATAACCTTGCAGACCCTTTTACTAAGAATTTAGCTACCATGTCTTTTAAGGATCATGTTAGAAACATGGGTTTGAGAGAGATGCCTCATTTTCTTTAGGGAAAGTGGGAGATTGTTGGGAAATGTGCCCTTTAAAGCATATGTGTTGACCAATGTTTTATGAAATAAATAATTAAAATGAATTTTTGCATATGTTGATTGTTTATTATTATTATTAGAATAATATTATATGAATATCATAAAATTCTGAAATTCATTATTGTGACTACAATCTTGTATTGGTACAAGATGATTTATGTAACGCCCTGGATAGCCAAGACCGTTACACTGTGTGTTTATAAAGTGCCAGACTTGCTAATGGAGTCATTTAAATAAAATCGTGTTATTGAAACTATTGAGGAACTAGGGTTAAAAGGGTTTTGGTCTCAAAAGCCACATTTACATTAAAGGAAAACATTGTTTATTTACACGGGATCCCAAAAGAATATTTGTTTAAAGGCCATCTACAACAGTTACAAGATTCAAATACATTAACCAGCCATATTAAGGCAAAACGAGCAGTTAGGTAATCCCTGTCCTGACTCACTCCTCGACCATGGTGATCGAACAGCTGGCTAAGTACATTCCACCTCGGGGCTCTCCACCTCAGGCTTGGTCAAGCTTGCCCTTGCCTTTACCTGCACCACGTAGCACCCGTGAGCCAAGGCCCAGCAAGAAAACACAACAACAACAGAGCATGAACAATTAACAAACAAATCAATAACTCATATTGCATCTCATAGACTCAGATATATCATCAGTCAGTATAATCAAGTATTCCACATACTAAGCATTTCAATTCATATCGTTCACAATTCATAAATGATAACCAGGGCTAGCGCCCTCAGGCTGCTCCCTCTATTATCCCGTTGTTCCTGGCTCCCAGTGGCCAATTCGCGCCCAGTGCGCTAATATCAAGTACGACACTCTTAGGCCGCTTTTACATGTCCTTTGGCGTGATACCAACATTGACACGACGCAATTCTTGGGAACACTTAGTCCCATCACCAACATTTATCCGGGTGCAGTTTTCTTACCTTTCAATTCACTGGTTTCCGATGCCACGAAGCCGCGAGCACGGTCCTCTACCCCGGGCCTCTCCAAAAACCTAATCACAACACAAATGAAACATCCTTTGTCACTAATCAATCCATAGCTACCTCCCCGAAATCAATCCCACACTCTCGGAACCCCAAAATCCCTAAAACAATGCACCGAAGACATCCCCCGAACCCCCGGAGCAAAGGCTCAAAATTACAAATTCTAACATCCTGAAATTGGCCTTGCGCCGCGGCACAGCCCTGTAGGGCCGCGGCGCCCAGCAAGTCAGAGGACTCGCCTGCCCAGAAATTCAGCCTCGTGCCGCGGCGCTCCTTCGCGAACCCATAAAATCTGGGTTTTCCCTGCGTTTTCCCCGAACCCAAATCACTCCAAATCATCCCAACTTCATACCCAAGCCCCAAAACTTATTTAAAACCCCACATAGACCAACCAACAACCTATAAATACTATAATCCAGCTCAACTACACAATCACCCACAGAATTCACACTTAAATTCATATTCAAACCTTTGAACCAAAGCTTGAGAAATATGTAAACCAGCCCCTTAAGATTCTTAAACCATAACAGCTACGAAAATTTAAACATGATACACCCTTACCTCAATCAAGAACCCAGCTTGAATTCTCCTTAACTCTAGCTTCAAATCACCTTCTCCTTTTGATTACTCCAACTTTAAATTCATGCAAAACCAGCCACCAACTTGCTTCAATTCATATTCATCATCTAAAAACTAAGCTTGAAACTTAAACATATTATATCTAAATCCTTACCTCTGAGTTTTCTTGGCCTAAGCTTGGTTGATAACTTCAAACACCCCTTGATTATCCTTCCAAGAGCTAAAGTTCAGCTTCCCTTTTTCTATCTTTCTTTTGTTCTTCTTCTAGGTCTCCAATATATTCAGCATAAAACCAACTCCCAAAATGTTATACGTAAATGTATTTCCTTCACCTCAAACTCATCTATTTACTGCCAAAAGACTAATTTATCCCTCTAAATATATCCCTTTCTAACTAGACCTCAAGGGCTTACTTGTCCTTTCACTGGTTTACAATTCTACCACCTCTCCAACAAAACTTGTTACTCTCTATGGTTACTAACAGTTACACAGGTTACCAAAACACCAGTTACCACTATCTAGCTTTCTAGGACCATCTCGGCACGTGCATCACATTGAAATCACCGCATCCACGTGGTACAAATCACATATCATAATTATCACATAAAATAACACACATAGTCATATAACATGCTTAAAATCATAACCATGCATCTAAATCATTAAAATCACACATAATTCTCATTATGCCCTCCAGGCACACTAATCAAGGCCCTTAAGCCTAATTAGTGAATTTGGGTCGTTACAATTAAGATTGTAGGAAACGAATTTAAATAGTTCGCAGTAAAACAAACTTATATGGAATCTTTGAATTAAATACTGTATGTATGGTTCACTAGTATTATGAATACATGTAATCTAGATTTGAATTACTGATGTAGTAGGACATCTTAGTGAAGGTACTTTGTATAAAGTAGTTACACATGAACTAGACCCGATATGTTATTAATACTTAACTAAATATCGTTTGTTTCATAAGTATTAATTAAACATGTTAATTAGATGATCATATACAAATTGATCTTAATACTAAAGTTATTATGAACCCCTATTTATGTCATTTGAGTTCTTTGTGTTAGGATCTATGCCATAAAAGCATGTAAAGACATTCTATTGATTTAAATAAAAGTATAATTTTATTATATTTGAATGTTATAATTATTGTTTGAATTAATCATATAATAATATCAAGAAAATCACTTATTCATTCATGAGAATATGATCATGTATTAGTACGAGAGAATTAAGATCATGTATAATGAATAAAATAATCAGTAACATATTAAAGTAAGAAATCTTTAATGAATGGTTACTGGTGTGATTCACTAAGCATACGGGATGCAAGTGATCTAAATTCATATTACTGATGTGGATAGACATCTTAGTAAATGTGTTATATATAATAGAGATTATATATGAATGACCGATGAGAATTAATTATCTTTATAAACTTGTCGTTTGACATAAAGATTTAATTCTTATCATAATAGATGATTATTTGTAGATCAGTCTAAATCCTGAGTATTCATGAACTCTTATTTGTGTTTATTTGATCTTTTGATTCACTCGTTAAGGTTTCTTAGTATAATGAGGCTAATGACTTCTGTTTTGGAAATTCAATATCATGAATGGCTGGTGTTATCCCCAAAATTTCAGTTTAATGACGTGGCAATTAGAAGTGACAAGTGGAAATGCATGGTCGTCAAGTGGCTTATTAATGGTCAATAAATAGGTTGACCAAGGGAAGTGCAAAGGTTAGTAAAGGACTTGCGAAGTTGTGATATCACTGGTCCAAAGAACATTGGTCGAGAAGATAGTTGTACTTGATCAAGAAGTTATTTTCCTGATTAGGTAAGATTTAACTTGTCAGGGAGTGTTTCACCTGACTAGTTACATCAAAAAAGGGTTTCACTCGGCTAGTTACATCTGAAAGGAGTGTCACCTGACCAGTTAAATCAGAAAAGAGTTTCAGCTGACCAACTACATCATAAGGAAGATTTAGCCGACCAGCTATGTCAAATTAAAGAGTGTAGCCGACCAGATGTGTCAGAATCTCAAGAGTTAATTGCCCAGTGACTTCTTTACAGAATCGCAGTAACAACTTCAACCCGAATCGCTCGTAACTACCGCGCAAATCTCTCAGATATCCTGAAGTAATAGCTATATTGTTGTAATTTGAATTTGTTTATTATTTTATTAGTCAAAGTTGGTTAAAACAACTGGATATTCCCTTAATTTGGGGGATCTTTCTTGCACAATCCAAGAGCCTATAAATAAAGAGCTCATGGCATCATTATGGGGACCTTTTAAATCCTTCTTTTTGGGACTGTGACTTGGGACATTCTTGGGGCATTTTCTGAGAGAGCTTAAAGAGAGAAAGCTTGTATTCTCCAGAGAGAGAAACTTTGTATTTTTTGACTTATACTTAAGAAACTCAGTTGACTCAGGTTCATCTGATCTTAAGTGTAGGCTACATGTCTCACCTCCAAGTGGATTAGGCTATTACCAACAAATTGGGGCTGAACCACTATAAAATTGGTCGTGTCATTTTTATTTTCTATTCAAGGCTTACTGTCATTTTGACGTCTACTTGTCGTTGGCCAAAATCATGGTCAATAGCTGGGAACATGATTTACAATAATGGAATACGTACTTTCTTAACGAATCGAATATTGGTTCCCTTAAGGGTTAATTCTGGAACTGAATAGTTATTGAGCTCAAATCTATAATTTTATTATAGATTAATTATTCGCTAGTGAATTAATGGTACTTAAGGATGAAGAGGTAATTAGAGGGGTAACGCGGTAATCTTGACCAGCTTTAATTAACGAACCAATAAATGGATGACAAAACTACATTTATTGATTATATCAATGGACTACAAGAGAAAACTCTATAAATATAATTCTATAAATACTTAGAGTGAAATTCCATATTAATTCCATATTTATAGTGGAGTAATCATAGAATTAATACATAAGATTATTAGATTAACGAGTTTAATTAATAATCTAGCTGATAGGTACATGGTCCTTAGATCACATCTGTCCTACACTTTTAATGGTAAGGATATCAAAAGAAAGATTTGTAGAGAGAATGACTTAATTGCAAAGGAATTATTTTTCTAGGTTAATGAAATAATTATTTGATAATTATGGGCAACTAATTAATTATGAATTAATTAATTATTTAACTATATAATTTTTATTTTGAAAAGCTATGTGTTAAAATAAATACTAATCATGTTTGGATTAATATAAAAATGGAGATTGATCATTTTCTTATTTATAACAATATATTTATTTGTTTATTTAAAATTGATATTTTAAGATAAAGTTAATTTTGAATTAACTGATATTTATTTTGGGATCAATATATTGTCTTAAATATTGATTAAACAAACAAATAAGAAAATTAGGGAGAGCCATAATAGTGTGTGTAATGCCCTGAATTCTCCGATGTGGTTTAACGGTGGGATTAGTAGGCCGGTAGGGCCATACTTGTTTAATTATGCTATTAAATGATAATATGCATGTATATGTGAATTATATTATAATATGATGTTAAATACATGCATGTGAGTCCACATTCTAATTATAGGGGTGTGATGGTAATTTGGCCCGTTGAGGGTATAATTGTATATTTGTATGCATGTCGGTGATATGTTGTTGAGACCACATTGTAATGTGGGTTTGTTCGAGCTATTCGGCATGAGACGATCTTGGATTATTGATTAGCGGTCTAGTCGTACAGGTTTAAGTTCGGGGCTCGGGATGAGTCTCGGGGTGATTTTAATGATTAGAGCGTTACCGAGAATTAGAGGGTAGAGGGAAATAAATTATTGGTGTTTGAGATTATTGAGAATAGTGGGAATTGGAGAGCGTTAATTATGATTAACGAGAAAGATGGGAAATACCAATTTTGCCCTTGGGAGCCTTTAGAAACCTTTATTAGACCTAGGGGTATTTTGGTCTTTTTACCCCTAGGATAGATTTAAGCCCTTTATGGCTGTAGAAGTGAAGAGAAATAGAGTATATTCAAGAGCTTACCCGTACCTTCCTTCTTCTTCATCTTCTTTGTGATTTTTGAGCCCTTGTTGAGGATTCAAGCTTGGGAAGTATGTCTTGGGAGTTTGGGAGAGTGTTCTACCATTGAAGAGCATCACAATCTGAGTTTGAGGTAAGTTTCTGGCCACTAGTTCCCTGGTTTGCTCTGTTTTAGTTTTCGTTTTCAGCTTATGGTTTTGATGTGGGAAGTTGGAATTAATGGAAGTTTTGGTTGGTGTTTAACTTGGGTTTTGATGAGGGGGTGATGTAGAACAAATTTAGGGGTTGTATTGGATGTTTGGGTGGTGTTTTGATTTTGTTTGGAAGGTTGGTTTCAAGGAAAATCGCAAGGGAGGAAAAACCAGAGTTTTGGCTGAAGTATGGGTTGGGCCGCGACATGGCCAGGGAGGGCCGCGGCTCATGATGGGTGCTGAAGGAGGCCGCCTCTATTTGAGGGGCGGGCCACGGCATGGCTAGGGAGGGCCGCGGCCCTTAGTGGCATTTCGGCCAGAAATAAGTTTTTGGCTTGGGGATTCTAGCCTTAGGCCTCGGGATCGATCCTACTACCCGATTTAGTAGGATTCGATGTCTCGGAGGCTAGGTTTTGGTTTGGGAACCTTTGTTATTCATTTTATTGATGGAATCCCATAATTAGTTATGACCAGGTAACCATTAAGGAACCAAAAGGTCGATCGTTCTTAGGAGTCGTTCTTATTATATCTCTCGCTCGAATCGGAGGTAAGAAAACTTCACCGTGTATATGTGACATGCATGATTTTTATTGAGGCATGTTGGTTGATAAATGTGGACATGGATTGCATATTAAATGCTAGCGAATATCGTTTACTTGTATATGGCACTGACTAGTCAGGGACACTGACCTAAGAGTCAGAACTGGCATAAGCATCCTGAACACAGGACCAAATGAAGATTAGATCTAATCGATATCAACATTGAATGAATCTAAGGCATTAATGCTGGACCGACCCTAAGGTCGATGAAACTTATAAGCGCTTGGTTGGTGTAAGACTAGTTACTGAGAGCTAGGGCCAAAGGCCTAGGTGACCGTTCGTCACATGGCTAGGGAACGATGTTCCAGGGTTATGACTCTATGGTCATGAGGAAGGTTATGTTGGTGACCAGTCACCATGCACCTATCCTGCTTTAAGCTAGTGAAATGTTCACTTATCTGTTAAACCCCAGTGACCCTATCGTCACAAGGCTAAAGGGAGCTATACCCAATTTAGTGACTTTTGTGACTGTCACTTATTTGTTTTGGACTGATAGTCCTGAATGATTATTATGATCATTGTTGATATTATTGTTAGAAACGAGTTTCCTAATACGCAGCGGAATGGTGGTGTGGTTGGCCCAGTGTACAACAAAAATTTTGTAACATATTTAAACTACCTTTAAATATGCGGATCCATTAATATACATACATTAATCATAAACAAGATAAGGATAGAATTCATACCTCTTGAAGCCTATCAAGTATCCTTGCTATCTTTTCGTATTTAGAACGATCTTCCTATCCAAGCCGCTCCCACGTATTCACACCAAGATCTTCCAAAGCGTTCTCTACACCTCAAGAAATGTGTGGGCACTTAGAGAATGAAGGATAGTTTATTTGTGATTCTACTTGATGTACTCAACTCATGATATCAAGAGAATAGGCCTGAGAATTGGTTCTTTATTTTCAGGGAGAGAAAACTATCGTTCTATTTTTCACAGAGTGAATGTTCAAAGTTGTCTCACATACACACCTCTGAATATTTTTCTGATTAGTCATACTTAAAAAAAAATATTCAAATTTTAAAAAATAAATCTGTAACCATTTTACAATTTACTTTTTAATTAATTAATTATTCTATTAATGAAAAAAAATCCAAAAACCAATTTTTGAATTATCCATTAATTAATTAATTAAATAAATAAAAATGAAAATTCCATCCCTGAAAATGCCCTACACGCCACACACAGTCCATGGACTGTGTGTGCACGTGTAGCTTCCCTAATTTTAGGGATGTTGGTTTTTCAATTTTTATTTAATTATTTATTCAAAATACTTTGTCAGATAAGATCTAACAACCTGATAATTAATTCAAATTAATTATCTTCTTAATTAATTATCAAATATAATTAATTATTTGAATAAATATTAATCTTTTAAATTCAAATCCAATTTGAACTTATCAGATTATTATCTCCCACTCAAATAAAGATATTTAATTAATTCTACCAATTAATTAAATCCAAAATTTTCGAAAATAAATATTTAATTTATTATAATTTCGAAAATTATAATTAATTAATTATTTAATTATTTAATTAAATTTCGAAATTAATTTAATTATTTAATATTGTTGACCGCATTTTTGGCCAACGACGTGAGAACGTCAAAAACGATAAAACATTCAAGAGAAAATAAACGACACAGACGATTTTATAGTGGTTCAGCCCCAATGTGATGGTAATAGCCTAATCCACTTAGAGTTATGATTATATATCTACACTCAAGATCAGATGAACCTGAGTCAACTGAGTTTCTTCAGTGTAGATTCAAAGAATACAAAAATTCTCTCAAATACAAGTATTTTCTCTCTCTAGAAAATTCAGATCAAAAGTCCAAAATTCCAAAAGTCCTCTTTATGATGCCATAAGCCTTGTATTTATAGGCTTAGGATCGTACAGATGATATCCCCATAATCGGGATATTTTATTATTCTCATTATATTTAAATTACAACAATATTCAAAATGTAACAGTACACTAAATTTGTGGGATAAATAAGAGATTCTCGCGTATGCCAAGACCGATTCTTGTTGGAGCCGTTTCTGGGAATCTTGACGTAGTCCTGCTCTATCTAGTTGATCCATATCACCTTCAGTTTGGTCGGCCACACCTTTACTGGACAGTCATGCACTTGACTGGGCAGTCATGCACTTGACTGGGCAGACATGCACTCAGCTAGGCAGACATGCACTTAGCTGGGCAGACACGCACTTAGCTGGTCGGACATGGTCATGACCGATCGGTCAAGTTCATGCCTGGTCGGACAAAGTCATGCCTGGGCAGGCAAGGTCACGCCTGGGCAGACAAGGTCATTCCAGGGCAGACAAGGTCATTCCTGGGCAGACAAGCACGTGACTGGTCGGACAAGGTCATGCCTGGTCAGTCATGACACTTCTCAAGCCAGTCAAAATTCCTCAATGGCCTACTGGGCTACTCCTAAGCCAGGTCACCCATCCATTCCTTGCCACTTGTCATTTCTATTGCCACATCATCATTTTCAAATTTTGGGGACAACATTTGCCCCCCAAGTTTATTATGTGATATCTCACATAATAAACTTTTTTCTCCACAGCTGACGGCACTATATAAAAAAAAAATAACTGTTCATCTTCCAGCCATGCAGCAGACCACAACTCCACAGACCACGATCACTGCATATAACTGCTCACAATCGTGGGGAGAAAAAATATCCCAGGAATCTCAAGGGTCCAAAAATAAGTGGTAACTCCCAGTTTTTTCCTTTAAATAGATCCCTACACTTACACATTCCCACACACACAAGAAAATTAAATTTCAAAAACCCTTCCTCTTCTTTTTTCTCCCTTGGCCGAAACCCCTTGGTCTTCTCTTCTTCCTTTGGTGGCCGAAACTCACAAGGGTCTTCAAGAGGAAGCTTCATTCTTCAAGCATTCTCCAAGGGCTCTTCAATATTGGGTAAGTCTTCTCCTCCATGCTCTCATATTGTTGTTATTTTTTTTTCAAAAAACCCATGAAAAATACATGTAGTGGCCGAAACTCCATGGGCATTTTTTCTTGAATTTTGTCTATGAATCTTGGAGATATAGTATGTATGATGGATATTTTGATGATGTTTGTACTATGGGTAACCCAACATTATCTTCAATTTCATAAGAATTTCAAGAAAAATAGGTTAATTTAACCTAAATCATGATTATGGGTTTTTGATGGTATAGGTGGTTTCAAGAACATTGATAAACCTTTCAATTTCCCCTTTTTTGATCTTGTGATTGTGTGTTTTGGATGAAGAAATATGTTTGTGTTAGGGATTTTAGGCTTGTGTTTTCGGCTCAAGGAATATAGTGAGATTTGGGTATGAAAAATGGGGTATGGTAAGGGACATGGCCGATCGGCCATTGTTTTTTTTTTTCCTGTAAACATGTGGTCCGATCGGACCATGGGCTGTGGCTCAGACTGGACCGTTTGAACCCCTCGGCCTTAGGCTAACTCCTCGGACACGTTTCCTCTCCTCGGACAAGGGTGTCCAACCGGATACATGCTTTGGGGCTCCTCGGATATGCTCGGCTCGGACGCACACGGCTAGGCACGGTCCGCTCGGACCAGGCCTTTGTCACTCCTCGGACGCAAGGCACGCATCTCCTCGGGCATACACTGCTTCTCTTCAGACGCTGGGTACTCGGACACTAGATGTCCAGTTGGACATACATGGGCGTTGGGTGTTGGCTCCTCGGACGCATCTCCTCGGCCAGGGACGCTGGCTCCTCGGACGCATCCCCTTGGGCATCTAGGCATCCGATCGGATGCACCAGCCCAATTCCTTAGCACTAGGCACACCTTTCGGACCAAGCATGGCATGCTCCATGCCATATGCACTTTAAGCATTTTTTAGGCACTTTTAAGCACTAAAATTATTTTTTCCCATGAATGCTATATTTTTACTACTTAGATAAATTTTTCTAAGTAGAAAAATAAATTTTGTTCTTGTTGAATTTTGTCTGTATGGTTACTCACCTCCCCATTTTTTTTAAAATTTTTGTAGATGAATCGCTTTGACTATAGGGGAGGTGAAAACCACACGGACTCCGATACATCTATCCCACAGTCAATCGAGACCCCTCAAAGCAGCGATTCCTCATCACAGTCTTCCACCAGTCGCACTCCTGAGGATCGCCTCCGCCGCTTCAAGCAAATCCTTCCCCGTTCAGCTTTGTACTTTCTCCACGAAGAGCAGTTTCTTCAACAAGCTGCACAGCCGACCATGAGGGTGAAGAAATCCAATAGACTCCCCCAGGACCAAGATCCACAAGTTGCCCACAGAGCGGTGCAAAAGGTGGTGGAACGCAGTGAGGCCCACACTGCAGCTTCTTTGAGACCACCTCTTCAGGTGTCAAAATCAAGTAATATTCGGAGAAGAATCACCCAGGAGTTTGCCACCGAGGTCCAGCACTTGGCCGTCCAGAAACCACGGAAGGCAGGAGAAGAAACACCTTCCTGGTTCACTGCCCAGCCTACAAAACTCAATCCCGGGATGTTCGACAAACACATCCAAGCTTTGGGTTTGAGTGGGGTGAACGTGATATGTCCGCGCCCTCACCAGAGAGCCAACAGGCCCGGCGGACCATACTGTGCCTGGTCCAGGCACCATATCCACGCAGGAGTGACACTCCCGCTACACCCCTATTTCAGGTCTGTAGCGGATTATTTCAACGTCTCCCCTTTCCAGATCGCACCGAATGGGATTCAGGCGTTGTCTGCGCTGTATATTCTCTACTCTCTGCAAGGCTGGGATGAGCCTACTCCTCATGAGGTACATTACTTGTTCGACTTCAGGACTAACCCAAGCCATAAGAACACGGGTTTTTTCCACCTCTTTCACAAGCAAAAGGGGGTTATATACCTTTGTGGTATCGCACACAAGTCGAACCCCGGGAAATACTACACAGAGTATTTTCTCACATCAGACATCAAAGCCAACAACTTGGCTTTTACACATACGGGTCCATTCAAGCAATCCTTGCCTACTCAAGAGATGTTAAAGCGAGCAAAGGTGTTGGCTAACATGTGTACTGAGGATAAGGACGTGAAAATTTTGGTTACCGTGGACAACCTTCAGATGGTGGGCCTACTACCGTGTGACCAAAACATTACAGTGGAGAGTACCACTGAGGAGAATAACGCGACTGATCAGTCCAACGCCGGGACTGAAGTGGTGACTGACCAGTTTTCTCCTGGGCCATCTTCACACTCCCGTAGACCAGGTGATCTTGTTATTAGGGAGCCTCAGCCTGAGTATGAGCACAGTCCTGCTATTCCCGCCCAGCCCGGGAAGGGAAAGGCCATCCAACCTGAGAGGGACCTCAACTCATCATCTAACGACGAGGATGACTTCCTCGATCAGATCCTCAACTCAGGTCTAGTAGTCATAGCAATATGTCTGATAACTTGGTGATTTGAGACTAATAAAACTGTAGTAGTAATGTACTTATCTACATTTTATTTTATTTTTTTTCTAATGAATCTTGTGTTTTCCTCTTTTGCAGATCCAGAGATGTTCAGGCACTGCATCGCTCCTCCTGCCCCGAAGAGGAAGTCTGGCAAAGGAAGTGGCTCCACTCCCCCGAGCAAGGTCCCGAGGACAGTGCCACCGAGCCAAGAGAGACAACCTGAGGGGTTAGTTACGATACCGCAGTTGACCCCTTCCTCGCTTCCTCCATCAGCGAGCCTAACTCCCCCTCGTCCGACCGGCCTGAGTGAAGCACTATGTACTGCTAGTACCATTGGGAGGCGGGAAGTTGATCAGACCCTCCATGATGCTTCAACGATTCAACGCTTTGAATCCTTCCCTCGACTCAGTGTTGATGTCGTCTTAGAGAGAGGGATCGCTCAGTTGGCGAATGTAAGTGCTCTACCACAAGATAGTTTGTTACTTATGTTCATACTTTGTAGTAACCTTTTGTTTTTCATGCAGACGCTCATGACCATCTGTCATGCTCAGCACCGATCAGTCGACTACAAGGAGTTGATCAAGGTCTTAAATGATCAACTAGTGGAGGCTTGGGCTAAGGTGGATGCTTCTCAATCCAAGTTGGAGTAGTCAGAGAAGACTGTGGCTGAGCAAAAGGAGTCTCTTAAGGGGTTGGCTGATGGGAACGATCAACTAACCTAAGCCAACAAGTCACTGACTGATCGGCTAGACAGACTGACTCTTGAGAACGAGGGGTTAGCTCGCGAGAATGAGGGACTAATTCGCGAGAATGAGGAGCTGAAGCAGGAGAAGGAAGCTGATCTGACTCGCTACGAGGAGACCTGCTTCAATTGTTTTTATCAGGTGTGGAAGCTAAACAAGCCTCTCAACCTCAACTTTCTCACCGAGGAGATTAAGGCAGAGTAGCTCGCCAAATGTGAGGCCAGGGCTGCTGAGGAAGCGGCTAATCCTACCGGCACTACATCTGCTTCCCCTACGCTATCATTCTGACCTGAAGGAGCAGTTGATGCTGAGGAAGGGGTTAATCAACCTACTAGAGCCGACCAATGATCCCTCATCCTACCAGAGAAGCTTCTGCCCGACCAGACAAGTTGTTGTCCTACCAGCCTTCTATCATACCTTATTTTGTTTTTTGTTATATACTCTTGCTCGTATGATCGAGCTGTTTGGCATTTGCACTTTACTTTTCTTTTTTAGCTAGCTTGAAACATTTAAGTCTTTTTACACTTAAAACATTACAAGTTTATTGTGAATAGTAAAGTCTCTATATGCCCTTTATTTTCACATGAGTACTTAGTTTTCTAACTTAGAAATTCTAAACATTTCATAAGTCCATACTAAATATACTTTCTCATGCTCTTATTGCTCTAACATTTTATGAGCAAAACGTTTATTATTACACGAATATCTGCTTCTAACTTAAAATTTTAAAAATTCCAAGTTACTTAAGCTTTGTCAAACAAGTTAGCTTAATGGTCTTTTTAGACTTCAAAAATTTACAAGTCAGCCTAAAAACAGATATCTTTGCTCGTGCTCTTATTGCCTGTGTTGAAGTGCACGCCAGTATACCCTATGTGCCCCCCAAGTGATTGAGGGTTGAAAAATCCTTAACCACTTGCTACTTGACCGAATTTGTCCGAGTAGTTACTACTCGTGAAACACATAGAATATACAAACATATTTCAGCAGTCAACCACTACAAAAACATGAAACTATTTAAACGTTGGTCATTCATCTGATGGATACCGACCAGTTGAACATTGCCCGGTATGTATGTATATTTGTTTTTAGAAGACCTGTTTTGTTTAAATTGTAATGACAGTTGAACACTGCCAAGCAAGAATAATCAACACATATGCAAAATTTGTAGCAAGATTCGACCACGCTGCACGTGATCTCTTTTATTACTCGTAATAAATAAATGACAAAACGTGTCTAATAACAAGTCTCAAACAATACAAACTTAAATAACAAGTTAAGCACTTGATACAAAGCTACTACTATGTAAGCAGTATTTATTGATAATATTTCCTTAAGTGCTCGCCATTCCAGTAGTTCCTTATCAGCTCTCCATTCAACCGAGCAAGCTTGTAGGTGCCGGGTGGCAAGACTTGCTTAATTTGATACGGTCCTTCCCAGTTTGGTCCTAGTACGCCAGCTGCTGAGTCTCTGATGAACACCTTCCTGAGAACCAAATCTCCGACCTGGAACTTTCGATCTCGTACTTTGGAATTGAAGTAGCACGCCACTTTTTGCTGATGAGCAGCAACTTTCAGGTTTGCCTTCTCTCGTCTCTCCTCGAGGAAATCCAAAGATTCTGCTAGCAATTGATGATTCTCCTCCTGGTTGTACATGGTCCTTCGATGAGATGGTGGGTCTACTTCAACAGGTAACATGGCTTCTTACCCATATGCCAAAGAAAATGGGGTATGGTCAGTTGTTGTTCGGGCAGTAGTCCTGTATGACCAAAGGACTTCTGGAAATTCTTCCGCCCAAGCACCCTTAGCTCGCTCCAGACGCTTTTTCAGAGTGTCCTTCAGAGTTTTGTTTATGGCTTCAACCTGCCCATTGGCTTGTGGATGGGCTACCGAGGAGAAACTTTTTGTGATGCCATGCCGAGTGCAAAAATTGGTAAATATGTCACTGTCAAATTGGGTGCCGTTATCAGACACTATCTTCTTGGGCAGACCATAGTGACATATTATATTCTTAACCACAAAGTCCAACACTTTCTTTAAGGTGATCGTGGCTAGTGGTTCGGCCTCAGTCCACTTAGTGAAATAATCCACTGCAACCACTGCAAACTGCACTCCTCCTTTTCCTTTGGGAAATTTCCCGATCAGATCAATGCCCCACACTGTAAAAGGCCATGGGCTCTGCATTTGCTTTAAGACATTCGGAGGCGCCCTGGGCACTTTAGAAAACCTCTGGCACTTATCACACTTCTTCACATACTCCATAGAATCCTCGTTCATTGTAGGCCAGAAAAATCCTTGCCGCAAAATCTTTTTAGATAGACTCTGCCCCCCAGCATGATCTCCACAGAACCCTTCGTGCACTTCAGCTAATAAATTTTTTGACTGGTCGGGTGTTATGCACCTGAGTAGAGGTAGGGAGTACCCTTTTCTATACAACACTCCATCCATCATGGTGTACCTAGCAGCTTGCCTCATAATCTTCCTTGCTTCATTACGATCATCTGGGAGGATTCCTTGCTCAAGGTTGTTAGGAACGAGTTTCCTAATACGCAGCAGAAAGGTGGTGTGGTTGGCCCAGTGTACAACAAAAATTTTGTAACATATTTAAACTACCTTTAAATATGCGGATCCATTAATATACATACATTAATCATAAACAAGATACTAATAGAAATCATACCTCTTGAAGCCTATCAAGTGTCCTTGCTATCTTTTCGTATTTAGAACGATCTTCCTATCCAAGCCGCTCCACGTACTCACACCAAGATCTTCCAAAGCGTTCTCTACACCTCAAGAAATGAGTGGGCACTTAGAGAATGAATGATAGTTTATTTGTGATTCTTCTTGATGTACTCAACTCATGAGACCAAGAGAATAGGCCTGAGAATGGGTTCTTTATTTTCAGGGAAAGAAAACTATCGTTCTATTTTCACAGAGCGAAATTGTTCTGAGATGTCTCACACTCACTTCTCTTCTTTTGAATAATAATCTGATCAGTCTTACTTAACAGAAAATATTCAAAATTTAAAAAAATAAATCTGTAACCATTTTACAATTTACTTTTTAATTAATTAATTATTCCATTAATGAAAAAATCCAAAAACCAATTTTTGAATTATCCATTAATTAATTAATTAAACAAATAAAATTGAAAATCCCATCCCTGAAAAAATACTGCTTTACACGCCACACACAGTCTATGGACTGTGTGTGAACGTGTAGCTTCCTAATTTCTAGGGATATTAGTTTTTCAAATTTTATTTAATTATTTATTCAAATTTCTTTGTCAGATAAGATCTAACAACCTGATAGCTAATTCAAATTAACTATCTTTTTAATTAATTATCAAATATAATTAATTATTTGAATAAATATCAATCTTTTAAATTCAAATCCAATTTGAACTTATCAGATTATCATCTCCCACTCAAATAAAGATATTTAATTAATTCTACTAATTAATTAAACCCAAATTTTCGAAAATAAATATTTAATTAATCATAATTTCGAAAATTACAATTAATTAATTATTTAATTAAATTTTGAAAATTAATTTAATTATTTAATATAATTTCGAAAATTATATAATAATTAAATATTAATTAATTTGGTTAACTACAACTAATTTGTAATTAATTAATTAATCACCATTATCGTATAATTGCATATTTGGCCTGAAGAACAAATTTCTTCCTAAATATGTCTTTAAACTATTTTCCCTTCATTTTAACTCTTACCTTGAACAGTGTTGATAGAGCCGCTATGGGGACCTATGGACCTATAATTCCAAGCTCCAATAAATTTGAGATTATTAATTAAACTCTTTAATTAAATAATCTTAATTTATTAATCTCATTATTATTCCACTATAAATATGAGATTGAACTCTTGTAATTATAGACATTTCATTTACTGAGTACTTTATTATCATAAAGCGTCCATTGATTTAATCATTGCATACAACTTGACCCTCTAATAATGGTTCATAATTAATCGGGAATAAAATTACCGTTTTACCCTTTTAATTATGTCTTGTTTCCTTAAGTACCATTGACTCTACTAGTGAAGGTTAATTCATAACTAAATTATGAATTTGAGCTCAATAACCTTTCAGTCCCAAAAGTCAACCCTTAAGAGAACCATCATTCAATCTCTTGCGAGAAGGTATAGATTCCATATCTGTATACAATGTCCCCAGCCATCTATATTAATGAGTTCCCAAAACAAAAGTTTTTAGCCTGATCATTCTGACAGACCCTAACAAGTGAATCAAAGAACTCATATAACATAAACAGGAGTTCATAGTAACCTCAGGATTAAGATCTATTTGTATATGATCATCAGTTGATATATAATACTTTGAAACGGTATTTAACTAAGTATTAATAAACATATCTGGTCCAGTTCTATATATTCTCTAATATATAAAGCACCTCCACTAAAGTGTCCTACCACACTAGTGATCCGGATCTAGATCACATGTATTCATAATACTAGTGGACCGTACTTGCAGTAATTAATCTAAAGATTCCATAACTTTATTTTACTGCGAACTATTCAAGTTCATTTATTTCAAACACAATCCTCTCGTACTAATACGTGTTTGAGATTACATACATGAACTTAGGAATTTTCCTGATATTTACATAATATTATTATAGAATAATATAGTCCATAAAATATATGCATAACAAATTCAATTTATTTATTTATTTCATAAAAACAATGTCTACTACATATGCTTTCAGGGCACATCTCCAACAAAGGTAAGCAATGATGGGAGTCATCCAGGTGTCAGCTATCGTGATCGGCATGGCTTCTTGTTCATCAATGCTTGGCTCCGCCAAGTATTCCACCGCTACTATATTCAGAGTTTCGGCATCTTTTGCACTAGCTAGCTTTGCTAGAGCATCCGCGTTAGAGTTCTGCTCTCGTGGTACTAACTTGATGGTGTACTCCTCGAATTGTGCTAGCAGATCCTTGGTCTTATTTAAGTATGCCACCATGCATAGGCCTCTTTCCTAATATTCCCCCAAGACTTGGTAGACCACCAATTGGGAATCGTTGTTCACTTCCACCGACCGGGCATGCACATCTCTAGCTAGGCGCAAGCCTGCTAGGAGGGCTTCATACTCCGCCTCATTATTAGATGCATTGAATCTGAACCTTAATGCACAATGAATTCGGTGTTTCTTTGGCGTGACCAATATAATCCCAACTCCTGAATGATGCTCATTCGACGACCCATCAACAAAAAGTTGCCAAGTAGGAAGTTCATCTTTCTGCTCAACGACACGCTCTTGCTGGTCGGGAACATCAGTGATCCCGGTACATTCAACAATGAAATCTGCTAAAGCCTGACCCTTAATAGCAGACCTCGGTTGGTACTTGATTTCGAATTGGCCCAACTCAACTGCCCATTTAAGTAACCGACCAGACGACTCCGGCTTCTGTAAGACTTGACGTAGAGGCTGGTTAGTAAGGACTTTAATGGGGTGTGCCTGGAAGTACGGCCGCAACTTTCGTGATGCAAGCACCAAGCAATAAGCCAACTTCTTGATCATGGGATACCGGGACTCTGCTCCTATCAACCATTTGCTGACATAGTATACCGGGTGCTGCACTCTATCCTCTTCTCGTACTAGGGCAGCACTAACAGCGTTCTCCGTGACTGCTAGGTACATAAAGAGGTCTTCTCCATCAACGAGCTTCGAAAGAACAGGAGGTTGGGCCAAATGTTCCTTTATTGCTTGGAAAGCTTGCTCACATTCTATCGTCCACTCAAACTTCTTGCTCCCTCTAAGTAGGTTAAAAAACGGGACACACTTGTCCATTGATTTAGAGACGAACCTGCTTAGAGCTGCAATCCGCCCAGTCAAGCTTTGCACATCCTTTATTCTGGCCGGAGACTTCATTTCTATGAGAGCCTTTATCTTTTCTGGGTTTGCTTCTATTCCTCGGGAGTTCACAATAAACCCAATAAATTTTCCAGAACCCACTCTAAATGAGCACTTGAGGGGGTTTAATTTCATGCTGTACTTTCTCAGTATTGCAAAGCACTCCTCCAAGTCTCGCACGTGCCCTTCAGCTTCCTTTGATTTCACCAGCATATCATCTACGTACACCTCCATGCTCTTTCCGATTAATTCACGGAACATACCATTCACCAAACGCTGGTAGGTAGCTCCTGCATTCTTCAGCCCAAAGGGCATGACCCTGTAGCAGTATAACCCTATATCTGTTTGGAAGCTGGTATGCTCTTCATTAGGAGGATGCATGCTGATCTGGTTGTACCCCGAATATGCATCCATGAAGGACAATGTTTCATGACCAGAGGTTGCATCTACCAACTAGTCTATTCTCGGTAAAGGAAAGCAATCCTTTGGGCATGCTTTGTTCAGGTCAGTAAAATCTACACAAGTCCTCCATTTTCCATTGGGTTTGGGCACCAACACTGGGTTTGAAACCCAGGCAGGATAATATGCTTCCCTTATAAACCCATTCTCCTTTAGCCGCTCTACCTCCTCCTTAAGAGCCTTTTCTCGATATTTGTCGAGCAATCTCCTCTTCTGCTGCACCGCTGGATAGCTTTCATCCACGTTGAGCACGTGGCTGATCACAGTTGGTGAGATACCCACCATATCCTTGTGAGACCAGGCGAAGACATCTTGATTCCTTCGCAAGAATTCTATCAGCTGTGCTCTCACCTCTGCTTTCAACTTTTTTCCAATCTTGACCCCTTTGGTCGGGTCATTCTCATATATCAGGACCTCCTCTAACTCCTCGGACGGTCCCACAACACTTTCATAATCCCCAAAGCAAGGATCAAAATCCCTTCCCTCGCTTTGGGCAACGCCCTATTTGGTGACTTCATCACCAGATGGGGTTTTCTGCTCTTTTAAACCAAGAGTGCTCTCTTGACCAAACTCCTCTAACATCTCTTCCCGATCGGTTACAACTGCAAAATTCAGGTCGACATCCATCTCGTCCACCTCCTCTCTCTCAGCACATACAATCATGTTGCTCTCCTTGGCCCCTTTCCTTGCTTTAGCTACTGAGGCATTATAGCACTCCCTATCCTCCCTCTGGTCTCCTTGGACGCAGCCTATGCCCGTACTGGTCGGGAACTTCATGGAAAGGTGCCAGATTGAAACTGTTGACGGTGAGAACTCGTCAACTAAGTTAAGTCAGAAAAATCACAGAGCTAAGATTATGCAAAGAAAAACTCTCAGAATCTAAGTATCAACTCTAAGAACAATTGTAACAGAACAATCGTGAAATCAATTTTCATTCATTAAGATGCACTTGCTACAGTAAATTTTCCAACCCCCTTCCATGTGGAAGTGGGGTTCATTTTATAGTAGGCTCTAATGGCCTTTGATACATGGTGGTCCAGGGGACCAGGTGGTACACAAGTACTCTATCAAGATAGTGGTCTCAGGGGTAGTGGTGTTGGTTCCAGTACATGGCCAGGTGCCATGAGGATGTCTCCATTACTTGATCCGTACGTATGTCAGAGGAGTGGTGACAGACATAGTGGCGCAGATGGTGGTGGTGTCGACTCTGACACCTGGCCATAGACACACAAGCCATATCCCTTCTCCCAACACTCCCACTACCCTACTGGTACGGGTGTCCATACTCGACATACAGGGTCTTAAAGGCCGTACCCAGTACTAGATTGTACAAGTATGTTCCATTTGAATCATACTTGGGCTTTTACCTCCAACTGCTGGGGCCTCAATAGGCCTTCGTAATAGAGACCACATCGAGGTATAGGGAGTGAGACACTTGATGTATTGAAGGGTCGTGGGGCAAGGTAAGGCTCTTGGATCCTTAGCGCAAGACGCCCGGAGCACCTCAAGGCCACCCCCAGACATAGGTGATAGGTGTGCAAAATGGTCCTAGGGGCTTGAGACGACGTGGCCTCGCTAGAGGCCTGGGTGTGCAAGGCGAGCTGCATCCCTTGCAAGGCCCCCTTTAGGATGTGGCTGTGGCGAGGGTGTCCTCTGCGAGGCTCCCAAGGACACGCGTCTCGTAAGGCATGGAACGCTCAGGGAGCGGAATCGAAGGCGTGCGGGGCGCGAGGCCATGGGGCGCGCGCATGCAAGGCCACGACGCGGGGTACGCGAGGCCGAGGGCGCACGGGCGTGGGGGAGAGAGGCCGTGCGGCGCAGGGCACGAGAGGTCGAGGGCGCACGGGTGCGAGGCCGTGGGCACACGGGCGCGAGGCCGTGCGGCGCTGGGGCGCGAGGCTGTGGGCGCAGGGGCGCGCGGACACTCGAGGCCATGGTGCGGGGGCACGCGAGGTCGTGGCGTGCAGGGGTGCAAGACGGGCCCTTAAACAGTTGGTACGATATGCCCGTAGCATATCGAGCGTACCCACAAGGCGCTTATGGGTGCCTTTCTCTTGCTTTTGGCCTTTTTATAACTGTTGAATTTCGAGCATCCACACTTGCCCCCCAGTCTAGGAGAGGACCTTTAGGTGCTTTGGTAGACTATTCTCTTTAATTCTTATAAATAGGCCTACATGCAAGGCTTATTATTTTCACCTCACTTCTTTGGCGAGTATGCCGTGACCCGGGCGGCTGGGTGGAGCGCCCGGGGCATGAGGCCCTGAGGTTGCTATATATATATATATATTTTGTAAGACCCTTTGGCCGCCTTGACGTTCACAAGGGTAGCTAATCCTTGTGAACCCAAGGGATGCCTTGCAAGGTCCTCTCCCTGTTTTCTGTATATAAGGGATTCGCCTAAGGCCCCGATATAAGGGGTCTTTCTGAGACCTCCCGTTAAAGGGTCCTTTTTAGGGTCATGGTCCCTTTTGGGTCCTCCTGATGGAGGGCCCTTTTAAGGATCCTCCTGGTGCATAGGGTCCTTTTTAGGATCCTGGTGCAAGGGGTCCTTCTCTGGATTCTCCTGTTTGTTGCATGTCTTTTTAGGATCCTGGTGCAAGGGGTCCTTCTCTGGATTCTCCTGTTTGTTGCATGTTTTATCTTCACGGGCCACTACTGCCCCCTAAGTGTCTGGTGAAGTTTACTTCGGCAGGCACTTTGATTGATGCCCACATAAAGTAGAAAAAATATCGTGCGAAAAGGTGACCAGTTTCATTCATAGAATTCAGGTTACAACGATACATATAAGAACTTACACCTACTTGGGAGGCTATCTAAGTAACCTCTTTGATTTTTGCCTACCGAACTAAGATAAGATGCAATAATTTGAAAGCCTGTCCTTCTAGCATTGGGTGTGAGCGCCTCACTGGTAGTATTTCCTAAGGTGCTCCACATTCCATGCTCGAGGTATGACAGTGTCGTCCATGCGCGCCAGCTTATAAGTGTTTGGGGGTATACACTGAGCGAATTTGTAGGGTCCCTCCCAGTTTGCCCCCAGCACCCCCGCCCCTGGGTCTCGCGTGTTGGGGAGGACCTTTCTCAGCACCAGGTCACCAACTCTGAAAGTCCTCTCTCGCACCCTTGAGTTGTAGTACCTTGCTGCGCACTGCTGGTATACTGCTATTCTCATTTGTGCCTTCTCCCTTTTTTCTTCTAGCAGGTCCAAGCTCTCCGCTAGAGCTACGCGATTGGCCTCGTCCCCATATGTCTGTATCCTAAGGGACTTAACCTGCATCTCAACCGGGAGTATGGCCTCGCATCCGTATGCCAAGGAGAATGGGGACTCCACAGTGGTTGTGCGCGGGGTGGTTCTGTAGGCCCATAGCACATTTGGTAGCTCCTCTACCCAGGCTCCCTTCATCTTTTCTAGCTTTGCCTTCAAGTTCTTTTTAAGAACCCTGTTAATGGCCTCCACCTGTCCATTGGCCTGTGGGTGCATAACTGCAGAGAAGCTTCTCCTTATCCCTCTTCCCCTACAATATTCCTCAAAAGCTCCCCCCTCAAACTGGGTATCGTTGTCAGAAACAATTTTGTAGGGTACTCCATATCTACAGACAATGGATTTGTTGACGAAAGAGGTGATATGCTTGGCCGTTATCTTCACGAGAGGTTCCGCTTCAACCCACTTAGTGAAGTAGTCCACTGCTACCACCGCATACTTCGCTCCACCCCTACCTACGGGAAGAGCGCCGATCAAGTCTATCCCCCAGATAGCGAAGGGCCAGGGACTGGTCATGCTAGTTAGCTCATTTAAGGGCTTCCGAGGGTAGTTGGCGTGCCTCTGGCATTTGTCGCATTTCTTGGCAAAGTCATGCGCGTCTATTTCCATGGAGGGCCAGTAGTACCCTTGTCTCATGGCCTTCCTAGCTGTGGAGGGTCCACTCTCATGGTTGCCACACTCTCCTTCATGTATCTCATGCAATACTTTCAACGCCTCCTCCTTCTCTACACATCGTAGAAGTGGCATTGAGAACCCTCTCTTGTATAGAACCCCGTCTATCAAGGTGTACCTAGCCGCCTTATACACCAACCTTCGGGCCTCTTTCTTGTCCACAGGCAAGGTTCCTTCCTCCAAGTATCTTTTAATCGGCTTCGCCCACGACTCCTTTGGGACACTAACCATATGTATCTCCGCGCTTATGATGCTGGGTTTGGGTAAGTACTCCACGGGTATCGACTCCAGGGTATCCCCATCCTTGGTGGAAGCCAGCTTCGCGAGTGCGTCAGCATGGGAATTCCTTTCTCTGGGGATCTGCTCTATGCTATATGCTACTAATCGTCCCAGATAGCCTTTCACCCTTTCCATGTAGGCTGCCATCTTGGGTCCCCTCGCCTGATATTCCCCCTTTACCTGGTATACCACCAACTGAGAGTCGCTAAAAATACAAAGGCGCGTCACTTTTAGCTCCTGGGCTAAACGCAAGCCAACCAGGAGCGCCTCGTACTCCGCCTCGTTATTGGAGGCCTCAAACCCGAACCGGATCGCACAATACATCTTGTGTCCCTCGGGTCCTGTCATCATGATACCTGCTCCAGATCCTCCTTCATTGGATGCCCCGTCCACATGCAGACTCCATTCCTCAAGATCCCCTCATTCTTCCTCTATGACAGGCTGCTCCCCTTCTTCACTTCTTCCTCCATTCGGCTGACGGGTGAACTCCACTATAAAGTCTGCCAGCACCTGTCCATTGATGGAAGCTCTTGGGGTATACACGATATTGAATTGACTCAACTCGATCGACCATTTCATCAGCCTCCCTGAGGTCTCAGGTTTATGCAAGACCTGCCTTAAAGGACTATCCGTGAGAACTTCCATTGCGTGCGCATGGAAGTAGGGCCTCAACTTCTGCGAGGCCACAACTAATGCATAGGCCAACTTTTCAATCTCTGGATACCGGTTCTCCGCGTCCACCAAACGCTTGCTGATATAGTACACGGGTTGCTGCTGCTTCTTTTCCCCTTTAACCAAGGCTGCGCTTATGGCATGTTCAGACACTGCCAAGTATAGGTATAGCTTCTCGCCTTTCTCAGGTTTCGCCAACAGGGGTGGCTTCCCTAAGTGCTCCTTCAGCTTGATAAATGCCTCTTCACATTCCTCATCCCAAGCGAACTTTTTGCTCCCTTTGAGGATGTTAAAGAAGGGGAGGCACTTATCGGTTGACCTTGAAATAAATCTATTAAGGGTCGCCACCCTTCCGTTAAGCATTGCACTTCCTTCTTGTTCTTAGGTGGGCTCATCTCTATCAGGGCCTTTATCTTATCAGGATTGGCCTCGATGCCCCTGGAGTTTACCATGAAGCCCAAGAATTTTCCTGAGGATACACCGAAGGTGCACTTAACGGGATTCAACTTCATTCGGTACTTCCTAAGTGTGTCAAACATCTCACCAAGGTCCTTGTTGAGCTCTGTTGCATTCTTGGTCTTTACTAACATATCATCAACATACACCTCCATGTTCCTTCCTATCTGGTTAGCGAACATCTTATTGACCAACCTTTGATAGGTGGCACCCACGTTCTTCAACCCGAAGGGCATCACCTTGTAACAGTAGAGCCCTTTATCCATAATGAATGATGTATTCTCTTCATCTGCTGGGTTCATTGGAATCTGGTTGTACCCCGAGTAGGCGTCCATGAAGCTCAGTAATTCATGTCCTGCCGTCGCATCTACTAACTGATCTATCCTTGGGAGCGGGAAGCTGTCCTTAGGACAAGCTTTATTCAGGTTTGAGAAATCGACGCAGTTCCTCCATTTCCCATTTGGTTTTGGGACTAGTACTGGATTCGACACCCACACAGGGTAAAAAGACTCACGGATAAACCCATTGGCTTTCAGCTTGTCGACCTCTTCCTTTAAGGTCGCGTACCTTTCTTGGTCTAGCGCCCGCCTCTTCTGCCTAACGGGCCTCGCTTCAGGGGAGATATTCAAATGGTAGCACATAACACTGGGGTCTATACCCACCATATCTTCGTGACTCCATGCGAATACATCCATATTATCCTTCAAAAACCTTATCAACTCCTTATTCACGTCACTCTGCAGGCTTCTTCCTACCTTCAGTTTTCTCAACGGTTCTTCCACTACTATAACCTCCTCTACTTCCTCCACTGGTTCTGCTCTTGACTCCTCCACGACTCGAGGGTCTAGCTCCTGCGGACTCCTCGCGGGCACACGTAGCGCCTCATGTATCACCATGGCCATTGGTTCCCGCAGTTTCACAGGCGCACAAAGTGAGGTGTTGTAGCACTCCCTTGCTTCTTTCTGTTCTCCCTTCATACTAGCAACCCCTCCTGGAGTTGGGAACTTGACAACCAGGTGATATATAAAAGTTATGGCTTTCAATTCTCTTAGGGATGGTCTCCCCAATACCGCATTAAAAGCTGACGCACAATCTACTACGACAAAGTTAGCCATGACTGTAGTCTGTCGAGGTTGCTCCCCCATGGTGAGTGCCAATTCGATCATCCTTAGGGGTTGCACTGAGTCCCTCGTGAATCCATATAGGGAAGATTGGCAGGGCTTTAGATGACGAATGCCCAATCCCATCTTTTCCAAGGCAGGGCGATACAGGATGTCCACCGAGCTCCCATTGTCCACTAGGACCCGATGCACACGCATATTTGCCAACTAAACTGTCAACACCAGCGGGTCATTGTGGGGAAAATGTACCCCCCGCGCATCCTCCTCAGTGAATGTGATTGAGTCATTTTCCCCCTTGAATCTTTTTGGGGGTCGTTGTTCCAAACTCATGACGCAGGGTGGTGGACTTCGTCGGGCCTCTCTTGCATATCTTTCTCGCCCCTTCCGAGAGTCTCCCCCAAATCCTGGACCTTCGAAAATGGTTCGGACCTCTCCCTGTATTTCTGGGGCTCGCCCTTGCGTCTGGGGTATCGCAGGCTTGTCCTCTGTCCACCAATGATAACGGCCTAGATGCCCCCTGCGGATGAGCTCCTCAATTTCCTCCTTCAAGTGGATACACTCCGCCGTGGTGTGCCCGATATCCTTGTGGTACTGGTAGTATCTACTGGGATCCCTTTTGGACCAGTCATTTCTCATTGGTGGGGGCTTCTTGAAGGGAACTCGGTCTTCATTGGTGAGGTAAATATGCTCCCTGGTATCTGTAAGGTTCGTATAGTAAGTGTAAGGCGCTTGCCTATGATCACTCCCCTGTTTGGTCTTTCTCTGCTGTTCATCTCTCGACCCATCATACGCCCTTTTCTTCTTTGTTACATTTGACCCGTCGTTAGCTGGGGGCTTCGCGTTGGACCCCTCCTTTCCTGCCTTTAGGTTTGCGTGGCCATCCTCCACACGAATGTATTTCTGCACCCTCTCGTAGAAGTCATCTAAGTCAGTGACTTCCCTCTTTAGCATGTTGTCCAACAACTTGCTTCCTAGGCGCACCCCGGCTGTAATGGCCATTTTTAACTCTCGGCGGGTTAGGCTCCCCACTTTCGCGGCCTCCATGTTGAACCTGTGAATGTAGCTCTTCAGGCTCTCATTTTCCCTTTGCTTCACGTTGGCCAGGCTGGTGCCTGGCATTGTGTAGTCCCGCACGGCATGGTGTTGTTGGAGGAATTCATCAAAAAACTGCTGTCAGGACCTGATGGACCCCGGCCTTAATATTTTAAACCATTTGTAGGCAGGTCTTTTCAATGTGACGGCGAAGCAGTGGCATCTGGCTCCACTACCAATTCCTCTCAGTTTCATCAGGTCGTTAAATGCGTCCAGGTGGTACTTTGGATCCGTGCTTCCTTTGTAGGGGGTCATATTGGGTTCCTTAAAGTTGGCAGGGAGCCGGATGGCCTGAATCTCCCTCACGAAGGGCGATTCATGGTCGAACTCTTCCTCAATAGCCTGACCGCCAGAGGCGGTGACGATCTTGCTTCGCAGGCTCCTCATTTCCGTGTCCAGGTCCTGCCTCCTCTTGCTTAGAGAGTCCCTCAAAGCGAACGGATTAAGATCCGCCTTTCCCTTTCCCTCTCGAGGTGCCATAGGGGGCATGGTCCCTTTACCCGCTCTCTTTTTATTGAGCTCCTCCCGTAAATCTGAGGGTGCTCTTTTAGAGGTGACCTTGTCCTCGTTGCGAGGGGCAGTGTTGGTCCTTGGCTCTGGTGGTTCAGGATGTTCGCGTTGCTTCGCTTGGGGGGTGTTACTGGTAGAGTGTCGGGTCCTCCCATCATCTACTGGTACGGTGGTCTCTACCCCCTCCCGACCTTTCTACTTCCTCTTGGGCAAGGTGACGCTTGACTTACCCTGCAATAGGCCATTCAGAACCTCTTGCATATTCTCCAGGGTGGTCTCCAACCTTTGGTTCTTACGGTGGAGCTCACGTATTTCTTCTTCATAGAATCGAGATTTCGAACTCGAGCTCATGGAATGGACCCGGGGATGCTTATCGTGCCTACGCGTAGAGGGGCCCGGGTCCTACCGGCCGGAGTCCAATACTTGGGGTGGTCTAGGGAGAAGGAACTCGTTAGCATTTCCCGATGGTGCTCTTGGAGGACTCTCTACAGGCGGGACGCCCGGTGACAAGGCCTCTCTATCACCCTCGTGAACCTCAGGGTCCCTTGGGGGCTCCACCTCTCTGGGTGGAGGGGGATCCTTCATGGAGGCCTTCAGCTGGACTCCGTTAAGGTGGACCTCCACCTCTCGTGGGTCCCTGAGTTGCTTTGAACGTCTTGGCATTTCTTCTTGCTGGAAATGTTGGAAGTAATGGTAGAACAGTAGCTTAGAACTTAAGTTCCCACAGACGGCGCCAAACTGTTGACAGTGAGAACTCGTCAACTAAGTTAAGTCGGAAAAATCACAGAGCTAAGATTATGCAAAGAAAAACTCTCAGAATCTAAGTATCAACTCTAAGAACAATTGTAACAGAATAATCGTGAAATCAATTTTCATTCATTAAGATGCACTTGCTACAGTAAATTTTCCAACCCCTTTCCATGTGGAAGTGGGGTTCATTTTATAGTAGGCTCTAATGGCCTTGGATACATGGTGGTCCAGGGGACCAGGTGGTACACAAGTACTCTGTCAGAAGAGTGGTCTCAGGAGTAGTGGTGTTAGATTCAGTACATGGCCAGGTACCATGAGGATGTCTCCATTACTTGATCCGTACGTATGTCAGAGGAGTGGTGACTGACATAGTGGCGCAGGTGGTGGTGGTGTCGACTCTGACACCTGGCCATAGACACACAGACCATATCCCTTCTCCCAGCACTCCCACTACCCTACTGGTACGGGTGTCCGTACTCGACATACAGGGTCTTAAAGGCCGTACCCAGTACTAGATTGTACAAGTATGTTCCATTTGAATCATACTTGGGCTTTTACCTCCAACTGTTGGGGCCTCAATAGGCCTTCGTAATAGAGACCACATCGAGGTATAGGGAGTGAGACACTTGATGTATTGAAGGGTCGTGGTGCAAGGTAAGGCTCTTGGATCCTTAGCGCGAGACGCCCGGAGCACCTCAAGGCCACCCCCAGACATACGTGATAGGTGTGCAAAACGGTCCTAGGGGCTTGAGACGACGTGGCCTCGCTAGAGGCCTGGGTGTGCGAGGCGAGCTACATCCCTTGCAAGGCCCCCTTTAGGATGTGGCTGTGGCGAGGGTGTCCTCCGAGAGGCTCCCAAGGACACGCGTCTCGCAAGGCATGGAACGCTCGGGGCACGGGGCGCAGGGCGCGAGGCCATGGGGCGCGCGCATGCGAGGCCACGACGCGGGGCACGCGAGGCCGAGGGCGCACGGGCGCGAGGACGTGTGGCGCACGGGCGCGAGGCCGTGGGCACGGGGGTGCGAGGCCGTGCCGCGCAGGGGCACGAGGCCATGGGGCGCGCGCACGTGAGGCCGTGGCGCGGAGCACGTGAGGTCGTGGCGCGGAGCACGCGAGGCCGAGGGGCGCGCGGACATGCGAGGCCATGGTGCGGGGGCACGCGAGGTCGTGGCGTGCAGGGGTGCGAGACGGGGCCCTTAAACAGTTAGTGCGATATGCCCGTAGCATATCGGGCATACCCACGAGGCGCTTATGGGAGCCTATCTCTTGCTTTTGGCCTTTTTATAACTGTTGAATTTCGAGCATCCACAGAAACCACCGCATGTAAGTTTGTGAGCAGTGGTCGACCAATAACCACATTGTAGGCGGACGGGCAGTCAACAATCAAAAACTCATTCATTACTGTCTCATGTTTGGGAGCCTCCCCCGTCGTAACTGGCAACTTGATAGTTCCAGCTGGTGACAATCCTTCTCCAGTGAACCCATAAATGACTTGAGAGCACGACTTCAAGTCATTGATAGATAACTTCATCCTCTCGAAGGATGACTTATAAATAATGTTCACAGAACTCCCTGTATCGACCAGACATCTCTTCACCTTCATATTGGCAATTTGGACTGTCACAACAAGAGGGTCATTGTGAGGATACCTCACGTGTCGAGCATCTTCTTCAGTGAAAGTGAGGGACTCACTTTCGTATCTTGGGTTCTTTGGTGGTCGCTCCTCCACTGTCATAACTTCGGAGGTTGATGCTGCATCCAACTCATGACGAAGGGTGCGAGCATACCTCTCCCTCGCCTTATTGCTATCTCCAGCAAGATGTGGACCTCCACATATAGTATCTAGTGTGAAGTCCACAGGTTCAGGTTGTAAGGGTGGGGATCGTTGCCGCTTGAACCCAGGATTGTTGTTACTTCCCTCTCCCTGGGTCTTCTCTGCTTGATACTTCTTTAGCTTCCCCGACTGGAGGAGAAACTCTATCTCATCTTTAAGATGATTGCACTCATTCGTGCCGTGACCATAGTCTCCATGGAAGCGACAGAACTTGTTCATATCTCTTTTACTCATCTCCTTCTTGATAGGTGGGGGTTTCCGGTAAGGGACCTCTTGATGACTGGCCAAATAGATCTCCGCTCGGCTCGCCGAAAGAGTGGTGTAGTTGGTGAATCGAGGTTCATACTTCGTTGGCTTATCGTTTGGTCCCGACTTAGCCTTCTTCTCATTGTGGTGGTCAAACCCGTTATTCCCACGTTTCTTACCACCATTTTGATCATTTCCACCATTCTTGGGAGGATCAGTCGATCCACTTGGGTTGTTCAGGCCCTTCTCTCCCTTCTCAATCGCATCATCCAACTTCATGTATTTGTCCGCCCGATCCAAAAATTGTTGTAATGTTGAAATTGGGCTGCGATGAATGCTGTCCCACAAAGGACTCTGATAGATAATGTTAGAAGAAATTGCCACCATCTTCCCCTCATCTCCAACTGCAGTAGCTCGGTTAGCTTCTCTCATGAACCTTTGTATGTAATTCTTGAGAGACTCATCTTTTCCTTGCTTAATATCTGCCAAGTGATTGGCATAAACAGGAGGGGTCCGAGCAGACTAAACTACCTGCAAAACTCCTTTCTAAAACTTTCCCAAGAAGTGATGGAGTTAGGCTTAAACTTCCAATACCACTCTTGAGCAGTGTCGGACAATGTGGTGGGGAAGACTCTGCAGCGATAATTATCACTCACCCCGAGCAGCTCCATCTGATCTTTGAATTTCCCAACATGCCTTATCGGGTCTGCCTTTTCTATATAAACTGGCAGTACCGGTGCTTTGTATTTTGCTGGTGGTTGAGCTGCTCTAATTCGAGCACAGAAAGGGCTGCCACTCCTGTGGTCTACCGGATTAATCGTAGATGGTTGTTTTGACAGACTCTGAACTGCTGCTGTCAAAGCATCAAGCTGGGCTTGGATGGCTGGGGCCACTTCTAGGGACTCATTTTCGGGACCGCCTGGTCGGGCACTCCTATCTGGCAAACCATCATCGAGTATTTCTACTCAACTGGTAGGTCAGATTGGCTCTTGCCCTTCGACCAGGACGATCCTTCTTCTATCAGCTATGACGTCCCTTAGATCCTTCTGAGTAGTGTGCTTTCCCAATCGATCGAATACTGTACTCCGAGTCTTCTCGGAAGGTTTGCTGGGTGGAACATGCTCCTTGCCACTGCGCTGGTTGGGATGCAGTGGTGGCCTTCCTGTCTGAGCTGGGCGATCTTTTCCTCCTCGATGGTTGTCATTATTCTTCTCCTTCGACTGGTCAGTGTGATGACTGTAGCTTCATTACGCCCATGACCATCTTTGAAGTGGGAAGTTTCTTTACCTCGAGGAGCTCTATTGTGCTCCTGCTCAGGAGGTGTTTTCTTGCTACCTGACTTATGACTTCCTGACCTGGAAGTCTCTGATCGGTGGCTCCTTGAGGGGGTTCTAGAGTTCCCCCTTTGAGTTGAGGCAGTGTGCGACCGGACTCCATCTTCTTCACGACCAGGTGGGTTACTACCACCCCTGCTTGGTCCGCGAGAGTAGGGTCTATCAGTATTCTTACGACCAGCTTCTGTGGTCCTTGCTCCTGGGGTGGCTGCCACTCCAGGTGCAGCTTGGGCACTGGCCTGAGTCAGCTGCATAGCTGCCTCGAGAGTGAGTGCAGCCTCGCGATGTCGCCTATTGGCCTCCTTCTACTGTCGCCGGATCTCCTCACTCCTGGCGTCCATCTCCCGTCTTTGTTGCTCGAATGCGGCATTCTGCCTAGCCATTTCTTCAGTGAACGCCTCCTGTCTGGCATTGAACTGTGCCATCTCCTCCTGGAAGGCGCTCATGACTTCCTGGAGCTCTTCAACCTCTGGGGTTACATCCTCGAGCACGACTCTAGGCTCAGTTTCCCGATCTTGAAGGCTAGGACCTTCTGATCTGGCAAACTCTTTAGAGGAGCCTATCTTCTTGGAGGCTGCATTGGTGTTCTTAGGCGCCATAATATCTCAGGGACCGTCTGTCTTTCTCTTCAGGCTCTCAACGAAAGCACCAAAATGTTGACCACGTTTTTGGCCAACGACGTGAGAACGTCAAAAACGATAAAACCGTCAAGAGAAAATAAACGACACATACGATTTTATAGTGGTTCAGCCCCAATGTGATGGTAATAGCCTAATCCACTTAGAGTTATGATTATATATCTACACTCAAGATCAGATGAACCTGAGTCAACTGAGTTTCTTCAGTGTAGATTCAAAGAATACATAAATTCTCTCAAATACAAGTATTTTCTCTCACTCTAGAAAATTCTATTCAAAAGTCTAAAATTCCAAAAGTCCTCTTTATGATGCCATAAGCCTTGTATTTATAGGCTTAGGATCGTACAGATGATATCCCCATAATCGGGATATTTTATTATTCTCATTATATTTAAATTACAACAATATTCAAAATGTAACAGTACACTAAATTTTTGGGATAAATGAGAGATTCCCGCATATACCAAGACCGATTCTTGTTGGAGCCGTTTCTGGGAATCTTGACGTAGTCCTGCTCTATCTAGTTGATCCATATCACCTTCAGTCTGGTCGGCCACACCTTTACTGGGCAGTCATGCACTTGACTGGACAGATATGCACTTAGCTGGGCAGACACGCACTTAGCTGGTCGGACATGGTCATGACCGATCGGCCAAGTTCATGCCTGGTCGGACAAAGTCATGCCTGGGCAGGCAAGGTCATGCCTGGGCAGGCAAGGTCACGCCTGGGCAGACAAGGTCATTCCTGGGCAGACAAGCACGTGACTGTTCGGACAAGGTCATGACTGGTCGATCATGACAATTCTCAAGCCAGTCAAAATTCCTCAATGGCCTACTGGGCTACTCCTAAGCCAGGTCACCCATCCATTCCTTGCCACTTGTCATTTCTATTGCCACATCATCATTTTCAAATTTTGGGGATAACAAATATAATTTTGAAAATTATACAATAATTAAATATTAATTAATTTTGTTAACTACAACTAATTTGTAATGAATTAATTAATCACTATTATCATATAATTGCATATTTGGTTTGAAGAACAAATTTCTTCTTAAATATGTCTTTAAACTATTTTTCCTTCATATCAACTCTTACCTTGAACAGTGTTGATAGAGCCGCTATGGGGACCTATGGACCTATAATTCCAAGCTCCAATAAATTTGAGATTATTAATTAAACTCTTTAATTAAATAATCTTAATTTATTAATCTCATGATTATTCCACTATAAATATGAGACTGCACTCTTGTAATTATAGACATTTCATGGCTATCGGGAACTGAACCCACTTTAGTGACTTTTCCAATTGTCACTCCTCTATATGGACTGAAAGTCTTGAATGATTATTATGATCATTGTTGATATTATATCATGTTATATTGTGTTTTCTTGCTGGGCCTTGGCTCATGGGTGCTATGTGGTGCAGGTAAAGGGAAAGAAAAGCTCACCCAACCTTGAGTGGAGAGCTAAGGTGGTGATGTGTACATATGCGGCCGCTTGACCACCACGGCCAAGGCGTTCTCAGAGGAACTAGGGGGTTTACCCTATTTTTGCCGCTTAGGTCGGCGGGTTTGTAAATTTAAACTAGTAATGACCATTTTGAGTTGTAAATAACTTGTAAAAGATTTTATGGGCCCATGAACAGTTCTATGTACTTAATAAAATATATAATTTCCTCTTTATTGGTTTTCCACCTTAGCCTGTTAATAACACTTAGATGCACGTTTTTAACCAAAGGACTCGGGTAGCGAGTCAAATTTCCAGTTCACCGTTCACAGTAACTGTCCTGGGGTAACCAGGGCGTTACACCAATAGGCGACGCGTAGCCTGGATGCAGGCGATGTATCGTGTAACGTCCAAAATTCCCTAATAAGGCTTAATGTCTTGATTAGGGGACCAAGAAGGCAATAATTGGATTAATTATATGTGTATGTGATATTACGTGCATTTTTATGATTATATGTATGATCGTATGAATTATGTGAGTTATATTATGATATGACTAGTGTTTCATGTTTAGGTGTATTAAGCATGCATGTGGGCCCGTTTCTTATTAGAAGGGTATTTTCGTAATTTTAACACGTTGATGGTATATTTGTAAATACATGTGTTTTATGATTGAGACCAAATTATTATGTGAATATATTTGAGTTATTCGGCACAAGGCGATCCTAGTGAGCAAGTTAGCGATTTAGTCACAACGGGGTCAAATACCTGGTCCAGGTGAACCTAGGGGTATTTTGGTAATTTAGTACATTACCGGGATTTATCGGGTAATGGGAATTTTTTGGTGATTAATTGGGAATTTATGAGGCATTAATTGAGATTGGTGGGAAATGGTGGCAAAAGACCATTTTGCCCTTGAGGGCATTAAAGAGAAAGCTTTTGGGCAAGGGGCATTTTAGTCTTTTCATGCCCATGGATAGACTTAGTCACTAGAAGCCCTCAGAAGTGACTCAGTAAACACAAAACACTCAGCTTGCTCTCTCTCTCTCTCTCTCTCTCTCTCTCTCTCTCTCTCTCTCTCTCTCTCTCTCTCTCTCTCTCTCTCGTTTGTCCCTTTTACTCTCTTAATTGGTTTTGGGTTCTTTGAATTGAAGGAGAATTTACTTGCATTTGAAGAGTGAAAGAGCATAAATTGGATTAAGGTGTAGCTTTGGGTCATAAAACCTTAATTGAGGTAAGAGTTCTACTCTGTTTTGATGAATTTTCTGGTTGGTTTTAGGTGTTCTTGAGTTTTGAACTCAAAGATGGGATTTTGGGTTGTGATGAGGTTTTGGTTTAGTTTTTGATGCTAATGTGCTGCCTATGATGTGATGTTATGGGTTTAGAACTCAATTATGGGTTTGGTTGAGGTTTGAGGACTGTTTTTAGGAGTTTTGGCACGAAGGAAATAGTTGGAAAATGTTAGAAATCTGGGTTTGCGGAGTTGTGTCACGGCCCTGTTCTTGGAGTGTTGCGACCTGAATGTACTCAGAGGCTAGGGCGGTTCTCTGAATCTTCTTGGTGCCATGGTGCCTTGTGGGCTGCGCTGCGACACGTATCTAGGGAAAATAGGCTGGGGACTCTCTGACTTGAGGTGTGTCACGACCCTTCAGGGCTGCGTCGCGACACTAGTTGGGAAAGTTGGCCAAGTGAGGTTTCGAGTTGCGGGGACTTGAACCTAAGGGCTTGGGAAGGATTCTACTACCCGATTTAGTAGAATTTGAGGTCCCGGAGGCTAGGACCCAGTCCGGAAGCCTTTATTTACTCGATATTGATGGATATTATTTATTATGATTGTGACTAGGGTATCGCTAGGGCTCGGAAGGGGATCATGCTTGAGGGCTGTTTTTATTTATTCAATGCTTGGACCAAAGGTAAGAAAACTACACCCTGGGTTATGATTAGGGCTAGGGCCCTTGTGAATGAGCACCATTATGATTATGTCTGTGATTGTTTGATTAAGCATGCTTG
Source organism: Humulus lupulus (assembly GCF_963169125.1). Taxonomy (NCBI): domain Eukaryota; kingdom Viridiplantae; phylum Streptophyta; class Magnoliopsida; order Rosales; family Cannabaceae; genus Humulus; species Humulus lupulus. Next base: position 34,683,271 of record NC_084793.1, on the reverse strand, counting down.
AATGCTCTGTATCTGGAAAATTGTTAAATGATTTATGCTTGTCTGTATTATCTGATTGAAATGCTTGACTTATAAGTCAAGGGTGGCAATAGCGCACTAAGCACTGGCCGAAAGGCTTGACTTATAATTCAAGGGTGGCAATAGCGATATGATTAGGCCTATCCAGAAGCATGGTATACGCTTGACTGACCCTATGGTCGCTTGGAAAATAAAGCACCAGGTACGCTTGGCCAGCCCTAAGGCTGGTTATATAGAGGATAGGGCAATGGGCCCTAGGGTGGCTCTACAGTCACTTATCCTAGGGCAATGGGCCTGAGGTGACTCTATAGTCACTTATATAGGACAACGAGTCTGGTGTCACTCCATAGTCACTTATCTGGATTGAATGCATGCATGAGTAGGGTTATGTAATGCCCTGGTTACCCCAGAATAGTTACGGTGAACCAGAAATTTGACTCGCTACCCGAGTCCTTTGGTTAAAAACATGCATCTAAGTGTTATTAACAGGCTAAGGTGGAAAACCAACCAAAAGGAAATGATATATTTTATTTAATACATAAAACTGTTCATGGGCCCATCAAAACATTTACAAGTTATTTACAACTCAAAATGTTCATTACTGTTTCAAATTTACAAACCCGCCGACTTAAGCAGCAAAAATAGGGTAAACCCCCTAGTTCCTCTGAGAACTCCTTGGCCGTGGTGGTCAAGCGGCTGCATATGTACACAGCACCACCTAAACTCTCCACTCAAGGCTGGGTGAGCTTTTCTTTCCCTTTACCTGCACCACATAACACCCATGAGCCAAAGCCCGGCAAGAAAACACAATATAGCATGAATATAATATCAACAATGATCATAATAATCATTCAGGACTTTCAGTCCGAACCAGAGAAGTGACAATTGGAAAAGTCACTAAGGTGGGTTCAATTCCCAATAGCCATGCGACGATAGGGTCACCGGGGCTTTAAAGATAAGTGATTCTTTCACTAGCTTGAACATGTTAGTTGCATGATGACTAGTAATCAACATAACCTACCTTATGACCATAGAGTCATAACCATGGAACATCGTTCCCTAGCCATGGGACAAGCAGTCACCTAGACCTTAGGCCCTGGCTCTGAGTAACTAGTCCTATACTAGCCAAGCGCCTATAAGTTTCATCAACCTTAGGGTTAGTCCAGCATTAATGCCTTAGAGTCATTCAACGCTGATATCGATTAGATCTAATCTTCATTCGGCCTTGCGTTCAGGACGCTTATGTCGTTTCTGACTCTTAGGTCAGTGATACGCGACCAGTGCCGTCCCTAACTAATCAGTGCCATACACAAGTAAACAACATCTGCTAGCACTTAATATGCAATCAATGTCCACATTTATCAACCAACATGCCTCAACAACAATCATGCATGTCATATATACAGGGTGCAGTTTTCTTACCTCCGGTTTGAGCGAGAAATATAATAAGAACGACTCCTGAGAATGATCGACATTTTGATTCCTTAGCGGTTACCTAATCATAACCAATTATAACCTCCATTAATGAAAATCAACAATAAAAGGGTCTTAACCCAAACCCCACTCTCGGGACCTCAAAACATGCCCACACGGTGAGTAGATTCGATCCCGGGCCTTAAGGATTGAAACCCCGAGCCAAAAACCCTTAAAAACACTCAAAATGGGATTCTGAAGGAACAGAGTAGTGCTACAGCGCTGCTCAATAGCGCCCCAGTGCTATACTCAGAACCCCAAACCGCCCATCAGCAATCTTGTGTAGCGCTATAGCGCCCTTTGATGGGCGCTGTAGCGCTACCCCCAAACTGATTCTCCCCTGAAACCTCCTTCTTTGACTCCTTCAATTCCAACTCAATTCCAATGCTTCCAAACCTCATTTTTGGTGCCAAATGAACCCAAAAACCATCCTCATATACCCTAAGCATCACAACCACAAGAACCCTAGCCAAAACTCTCAACAAAACCAATCATCCAACCTAGGAATCCCAATTGAAAACCAGAACTAAAACAGAGCAAACCAGGGAATTTAATGGCTAGAAACATACCTCAAGCTCAGATTATGATGCTCTTCAATGGAGGAACACACTCCTAAGCTGCCAAGACTTACTTCCCAAGTCACATCCTCAAGAATGGCTCAAAAATCACAAAGAAAGCAGAAGGAGAAAAGGTACGGGAGAAGCTTGAACTTATGCTCTGTTTTCTCTTCTTTCTACAGCCATAAATGGCTTATATCTATCCTAGGGGTGAAAAGACCAAAATACCCCTAGGTATAATAAGGGTTTCTAAAGGCTCCTAAGGGCAAAATTGGTATTTTCCACTTATCTCGTTAATCATAATCAACGCTCTCCAATCCCCGCTATTCTTGATATTCTCAAACATCAACAATTCATATCCCGTTACCCTTGAATTCCCGGCAATGCTCTAATCATTAAAATCACCCCGAGACTCATCCCGAGCCCCGAACTTAAACTTGTTATGATTAGACCGCTGATTAATATTCCAAGATCGTCTCATGCCGAATAGCTCGAACAAACCCACATTATAATGTGGTCTCAACAATATATCACCGACATGCATACAAATATACAATTACACCCTCAACGGGCCAAATTACCAAAACACCCCTGTAATGAAATGTGGACCCACATGCATGCATTTAACATCATATTATAATATAATTCACATATACATGCATATTATCATTTAATGGCGTAATTGAACAATTATGGCCCTCCCAGCCTACTAATCCAGCCATTAAACCACATTAGGGATTTCGGGGCATTACAGGTTATTACTGCTAGGCATGCTGATTATGATTCTATAATATGTTATTAACTACTTATGAGCATGTTTAAGTTTTCTTGCTGAACTTTGGCTCACGGGTGCTATGTGGTGCAGGTAAGGGAAAAGGGAAGCTGGACCGACCGTGAGTTAGAGAGCTTCGGTGGTGGTGTGTACATATGCATCTTGCTCGACCACCATGGCTAGGGATTCACAGAGGAACTAGGGTCAAACCCTAATTTTGCCGCTTAGGTAGGCTTATGTTGTAATTGCCCTTTTCTCAAAATTCCTCGCTGTGATTTCTCCAAACAAGGCCCATCATAAATAAATATGATTGGTTTAAATGATTTTCCATATGAGTGTGTAATTTGTGTGTGCATGTATCATTACTCAAACATTAAATTACATCTTTATCCTAAATTATGTATATATATACTACGATATATCAATACTATTTCTTTCTTTCTGAAAAGAAAACCAATTCTTAACATTTAATACCCTAAAGTAAACTCAGCTTAATTTAATATGAGTTCGTTTTGAAGACCAAGGCTCCTTGTTACTATTTACATATGTGGAACTTTGTAGATCACAAATCAGGCATTTTGAACTGGACAACTTTTCATTTCATATATAGGGCCCTCATTTATTGAGGATGCACACGTATAACTCAAGCACTTAAGCTTGATCCACATGCATGTCTTGTCTGTTATATATCAAGGTGAGTACCTATTCCACGTGAATTTATGTCCTAATCATATCATCTCGAGTTTCTCTCTTGAAATCCCAGATGGAAGCCATTCTTTGCTGTTCGATACAAAATATTCCACTTTAATATAGTAGCATTGCTATAAGTACCCTAAAATCTACAACGTCATCTACAAGTACTCTAAAATCTACAACATCATCTGATGAGACGTATTATTATTGGTATAATTTAGTTATCGAATTTCATATAATTTAATTTAATTAATATATATATAGGACTCCACGTTCATTTGCACCAATAATTATATAATGTGTTGGACACTTATGATGCTTTTTAGCATTTTTCATAATATATAGTTTGTAATTATGAAATTCAATCATTGAAATGAAAGATTAGAAAATGCATTAATGATTGAGCAACTTTATTAATTAGGTTCATATCAGACCATCTCTATTATAAGATGTTAATTGTGTGCTAAATTTGACACAAAAAATGAGTTAATATTATGTTTGCTTTAATATTTGTAATTGTGTCCAAATGCACAAGATCTAAATTAACTAAAAAAATTAATAATTTATTTAATATTTATTGATAATATACAAAAATTAATATATTTTTTTTCATTTTTTATTGTAAAAACAAAGTAAATAAAAACATAATATAGTTAATCATTAATTATTAATTTATAAAATATAATAATTAGTGACAACATAATAAATAAATAAAATTATTTATTATTATGCTAATTTTGACACACTTTTTACTTTTAAAAACATTATTGAAGTGATAATTTTACTAAAATGTGCTAAATATGATAATGCACTAAAGTTTTGATACTATATTGAAGATGCTCTCATACATTGGCGGAAAAGAAATTAGAATGTTTAATTTCTCTTTGAACTTTTGCCTCTAGCTTGTCCACATGTGGCAAATATGAATTTCAATTTATTGAGTGAATAATGTCAAAGGAGTATTTATCTACATTTGGCAGATGTGAGTTTGAGTTTATTTTATTGAGTCAATAATGTCAAAGGAGTATTTATCTTGTTAATAATAAGAAGAAAATTATGTTTTCATATATTTTTAAATATAAATTTAGGCAGTGAGTATATTGTATCTACTTTTTTTATTATATTGATGTTGTTTTTTTGTGTTTTCTACACATCAATAATTTGTTTTTTAATTTTTTTATATGACAATGTACACTTTAATCATTTAGGACACCCTGTAAATTTTCAAGAAATTATAAATAAATTATAGTGTCAAAAATAACATTTAAACAGTTAACTTTTATATGCGAATTAAAAAAAAAAACACTAATGTAACAAGCTATTTGAACATTATTTTCGACACTGTAAATTATTTAAAAAATTTTAAAAATTTACAGAATATCTTAATTTACACTATCATATAAAAAAAAAATATCAGAGTATAAAAAACACAACCAGTGCAGGAAAAAAAAAAGTCTGCACCATAGTCTTTTCCCTATAATAGATTTAGGTAACTATCAGTATCACGAACTAACTCCTCCAACCTCCAACCTCCAACCTCCAACATATTCAAAAAGTTGATGATATACAACACAAGTCCAGAGACCCCTACTTATAAAATTTAAAAACTATAAACTCTTAAATACAATTATATTAGAACACTATCAAAATTTGTACATATAGCCACATGGGTAAGAAGAATACTAAAGTTTAGGCCGATTTATTTTGTGAAGCATGAGAGCTCGGAACCATCCAAATGAGGGCCCTTTCAAGTCTACTTACTATAAGTAGAGTTTTAGAATGATGAAGCCCAGCCCATCCTTGAGTCCATTGGAATATGATGACACGTTTTTTTATAGAATGTGATGATACATTATTGTGTGTATAATATAAGAGATAATAAGTAATGGAAAAGGGTATCATATACTATAATAAGAAAGTGCACATTATAATATGTAGAAATTATAGCATTTACATTTAGGAAGGAAGAAAAACTAATAATAATAATAATCTAATTGGAATAGTGATAATTGAAGCTGCATATAAAAGTGGGAAAGCAATACCCATCTTTTTATTTACGTCAACTCAAAGATTATGATTGTTGCAATCAACCTAGATCCCAAATTCCAATTATTAAAAAGATTAAAGAAAGGGAAAGACCTTAATTATTCCTCCTTAATATTATTATTAATGAATAATAAGAGAGAGTGATGACGCCCTCATACCAGGCTTTTTCTCTTTGTTGTTACAGTCTACAGTGTCAGTAGCAGTAGTGGTGGACATATAATACAATAATTATTTGCTTCATTATTAGTATTATGTTATTAGACTTAAGACCTCTTCTCTCTTAAAAAAAAAATATTTTATTTAAAAATCCAATCAGAACAAACTTGTCATGTTTTGCATTGCCACAAACAAATGTTTGCCCTTTTTTGATTTTTTTCTTAAAAAAAAAGTTTGTCCTTTTCTTTGGTTTTAGCAGAGAGGAGCAGAGCCTGTGAGGAGGACTGGTCATTTTGTGGGTCCCACTTTCCAGTCATAGCCTATGATACCAAGTCCCTTAATCCAATTGGCCCCAACTCCAACTCCAACTCCCAGATTAACCCAACTACCATCCTAACCATCTCTTCTCTTCTCTTCTCTCTTTTTCCCCAAATTAACAACAAAGACTCAATCTTTGATTGCTTTCCTCCATGTCCATGGAGGATGATGCTGTCCATCACTCTCAGCCTTTGCTTCAATCCCAAACAAACCCTCTTCACCATGATTTCCGAGTACCAATCCAACAACTCGACCACCCTCAATCCTCCTCCGCACCCAGACGAACCCACAGTCTCCACCGCTGCAAGACGGCTCCCGCCATGGCCGTCGTTCGTGACCTCAAACCCAAGACACCCCAGCTGCCCCATCCTCAATCCGAATCCAGCTCCATCGTCAGACAAGCCTTCTTCTTGCTACTTGTTTATCTCTCTTTGGGTGTTCTCATCTACTCTTTCAACACCGATCACTTCTCCGGCGTCGAGACCCACCCGGTCGTCGACGCTCTCTACTTCTGTATAGTCACCATGTGCACTATTGGTTATGGGGACATCGCTCCTCTCACCCCCTTGACCAAGGTCTTTGCTTGCGTTTTTGTTTTGGTGGGTTTCGGCTTCATTGACATTTTGCTTAGTGGGGTTGTTAATTATGTGCTCGACTTGCAAGAAAATCTCATCTTGACTGGTATGCAGCAAATAGACCACCACGATCAGAACCACCACCACAACCGCAACAACAACAACAACCACCACCATGGCTTCTCTGCTAGAGATTATATCATAGATGTGGCAAAGGGCAGGATGAGGATTAGGCTGAAGGTGGGTTTGGCTCTGGGAGTGGTGGTGTTGTGTATTAGCGTTGGAGTTATGTTTTTGCATTATGGGGAGGAGTTGGATTGGGTGGATTCCATTTACTTGTCTGTGATGTCTGTAACCACAGTTGGCTACGGTGACAGAGCCTTCAAGACCCTTAAAGGTAGGCTCTTTGCGGCCATTTGGCTTCTCTTATCGACACTGGCTGTGGCAAGGGCGTTCCTGTATTTGGCTGAGGCCAGGATTGACAAGAGGCACAGGAGAATTGCTAAGTGGGTCTTGCATAGGGAAATCACCGTTGAGGACTTGCTTGCTGCCGACATTAATCATAATGGTTTCATAAGGTAAGCTAAATGCTACCCTTTTTTCATATCATTCCTATTTTTAGTATTAAATCTAAGCAAAACCATTGAAATAGTTACCATTGTTGATTGATTATTTGATAACCTTACCATTACTAGTGCTACTACTTTTTAGGCAAGATGTGCACAAATAGGCAACTAGTTGTTACTACTTGATTATCCTTACATGGAATAGGAAATATCATATCAAAAAGTCATGATTAGGCTTAAGGTCTTTTAAAGTATTCAAAGAATGTTAGAGAATTGCACTCAAGAGGGTAGCTCAAAGCTCAGATGGTCAAGCATGTTGTTTGCCACCAGGTTCCAGTCCTTTCCGGGCTTCTACATAGCAATTGATATAATTTCCTGGTCCTCAAGTAATGTAGGATTAGGCGGGTTTATGTTACATTTGATATCTTTTCCAATAAATGTAATCAATGATATTTAACATTATTTGTTAACCTGAACTTGTATGAGTTGGATGAATTTACCAGTGCTACTACATTTTAGGCAAATGTGATCGTACAAATAGGCACTAGTTGTTGTTACAACTTGATTATCCATATATGGAAATGGAAACAAGCATATCAAAAAAGTCATGATTATGCTTAATGGTCTTTTATAGTATTCAAAGACTAATGTAAGAGAATTAGTGACTTTGTTTTGTTTGGTGAGTTACATTACATGTAATCAATGATATATCAATATTAATCATTATTATTATCCCTTGTTGTTGGGTTTGCGGTATTCTTGTTTTTTCAGCAAGTCAGAATACGTAATATACAAGCTTAAAGAGATGGGGAAGATAGGAGAGAAAGACATAATGATAATATGCAATCAGTTCAATAAGCTGGACCCCAACAATTCTGGAAAGATAACTTTGCCTGATCTGTTTGAGAATCGCTCGTGATGCCAAAAAAGGTTGGAAAATTCTATTCTATTCTATTCTTTTCTTTGAGTTAGAGCAGAAGCACAGGGATTGGATTACCTTTTTTTTTGGGCTAAAACTTCATGGAAGATTGAGAGGGACACTACTACCTCACTTCACACTTGTTTTAGTTCTTCACACAAACTGTGCATATATACTATTGCACTCCTTGTTATGGATTGTGCATTTACAGAAAATGTAGATATCGATAATTTTTTTTTCTTCTTTCCATATACTGTACTTAATTATATCAAATGAAAAAAAGTTAATTATGGAGAAAAAAGAGAAAATGTATAGATTGGATTCCCTTCTTGAACTTGAGAAAATTTATCTCATGTCATGTGGTATCAGTGTATAATGTATGTGAATGTATAGAGCTTTTTTGACTTTGTAATGTAACGAGTACAAAAGTAATTGCTACCCATTTTGTTGTCAAGAGTTAAGACTGTATCTATGCATATATTAAATGAGAAATGAATGTTAGTTATTCTATTCTCTAGAAGGTGTAGTAAAATGATTGTGATGCATAGGTTATCTGTCCTTATTTCATTAATTAGTGGCTAATTATAATTTAATTAATGGGTTCATCTGTAGTCGTGACTAGTGAGTATTGACAAAAAGTCCGGCTGCGTGAGAAAGGTCCACAATGGCACAATCCCTCCAGCCCATAGTTTAAGGGAAGGAACAATTATGTGCAACGCAATAGTATTGGTATGCCTCTCTTTTTGAGACCAAATTGGTTGGTTTGGTCATTGGTGATTGCCTAAGAACCAAGGGCGCATCTATAACTTACTATTAATAGCTCTTTCCTCTTCTCATTCTCATGGGGTATGCTATGCTAATGCTGTGCTTATTCACCAACCATATGTTATCAAAATTGGAAGTCCAACTCAAAGAAACCTCCCACTCTTCTTCCAAGAGAAATTATAGTAAATGGTCCAAAACAATGACACCAAGAAACTAATATTCTCATTTTAAAAAATTATAGAGAAATGATCATTTTACATTGTTGATTACCTTAATTGTCATTTTCTACTATTTTATTTATTATTTTAGGAGCGTATGATTTTAATATAGTGGCACATGTATATTAATTTTGTTTAATTAGTTTTTATTTTAAAATTATATTGATTTTTTAAGTTTTTTATGGGTGTTATTCCCAAATTTTGAAAACGATAACGTGGCAATAGAAATGACAAATGACAAATAATGGTTGGGTGATCTGGCTTAGGAGTGACCCGGTAGACCAGTGAAGAATTTTGACTGGCCAGTCAAAATTCATGACCGACCAGGCATGACCTTGTCCGACCAGTCACATGTTTGTCTGCCCAGGCATGATCTTGTCCGACCAGTCACATGTTTGTCTGCCCAGGCATGACCTTGTCCGACCAGTTACATGTTTATCTGCCCAGGCATGACCTTGGCCGACCAGTTATGACCTTGTCTGACCAGTCATGGCCATGTCCAACCAGTCATGACCATGTCCAACCAGTCATGACCATGTCCGACCAGTCAAGTGCATGTCTGCCCAACTAAGTGCATATCTGCCCAGTCAGGTGCATGTCTGCCCAGTCAGGTGCGTGTCCACCCAGTGAAGGTTTGGGCGACCAGCCTGAATGTGATATGGATTGACCAGACAGAGCAGGGCTACATGAAAAATCTCAGAAACGGCTTCAACAAGAATCGGTCTTGGCTTGCGCAGGAATCTCTCAATTTATCCCATGAATATAATGTATTGTTATATTTTGAATATTATTGTAAATTAAATATAATGAGAATAACAAAATATCCCGATTATGAAGGACATCATATGTACGATCCTGAGCCTATAAATACAAGGCTTATGGCATCATAAAGGGGACTTTTGGGCTCTGAATTCTAATTTTCTAGAGAGTAATTGTATTTTGAGAACTCTTGTATTCTTGTAATCTGCACTGAAGAAACTCAGTTGACTCAAGTTCATCTGTTCTTGAGTGTAGATCTATAATCACAACTCTAAGTGGATTAGGCTATTACCAACACATTGGGGCTGAACCACTATAAAAATCGTCTGTGTCGTTTATTTCTCTTGAAGGTTTTTGTCGTTTTTGACGTCTACACGTCGTTGGCCAAAAACGCGGTCAGCAATGGGTTGTTAGTATATCATTTTCTAACTAGTGTATATGTTTTTTGTGATATGGCGTATCTTTTCTTTTATAATATTTAGTTTACATCTTATTGTACATAATAGTAGTATATAATTTTGTATCATGGTATATACATTTTAATAGTAGTATATAATTTTGTTAGCATAGTATATACACTTTTTAGTAATAATTTTATAAATTTTGTTGGTATATTATTTTTAAACTTAGTATATATATTTTGTGGTATGATATATCATTCAGCAACCCATAAAAAATGAAAAGAAATCAAAATAACTTTAAAATAAAAAATAATATATATCATAATATTAAAATATTTAGAATAAAATATTAATTTGCTAAGTGGTATATTTGGTAATATGTAATATTAAAAATGTGGTTAAACTATTTTATTGCAAAATTAAAAAGATAGACATTTATTTACATTCATATATCATTAAAGACCATTTTGCACTGAATACCTTTTTCTAACACTCAATCATATCTCGAAAAAAAATCACATGTCCCCAATTTACTGTCTCCTCCCTGTCTCACCAATAATTTTGAGACATATCATTTATTTACTTAACAGATAATTAAATTGCTTGATAACATTAAAATAAGTTAACGGAGCTTTTAATTCTTTCTTTTAAATTAATATTAAATTTAACATTAATATCTGACTTTTCATATTCACACTAACAATAAACAATTAATTTTTTTTTCTTTCTTCTATTTTTTTGTATAAGAAAACATTCTTTCTTTTCTTTGCTCCTATTTTTTGCAATAAAAAATATGGGGATAAATTTATATTAAATATGGGGATAAATGTTACTTACTTGTATTCTTTTGCAATAAAATGGGAGCAAAGAAAAGAAAGAACATTTTTTTTCTGGAAAAAAATAGGAGCAAAGAAAAGAAAGAACGTTTTCTTTTGCAAAAAAATAAGGGAAGGAAAAAAAATTAATTGTTTAATGTTACTGTGAATATGAAAAGTCAGATATTAATATTAAATTTAATATTAATTTAGGATAAATAATTAAAAGCTCCGTTTAACTCATTTTAACGTTATCAAACAATTTAATTATATGTTAAGTAAATAAATGTATTTGTCATAATGGAAAAATCAGTCATGACCTCTAAATCCCCAACTCTCTACAACTTCTCAAAAATGCCATATTATATTGTAAGGTAAGTTTGAAGGATGTTAAAAGTAAAATTTATAAATAGAATTAAAAGATTTAAAATTATTTATCTTAGTCATTTTACTTAAAATAAATATGTAATAAAAAAATTCTTGTATATATATATATTTTTTTTTTTGTTCTCTTTTTTTTTCTCATAAAGTAGTAAAATTTATTTTCACATTTTTTTTATTAAATTAGTACAAAATTTCCGATAGTGAACAATTTATTTTTTAAATGTCTGCCTTTATAATAGGAAAAATTACATAAAATATTAATTTTCGCTAAAAATTACGTTTTTACAGTCAAATATTTTTCTTTTAATTTTACGGTTTTAAGGAAATTTTTACATTTTTACATTTTTACAGTTTTGTATTTTTTCTTTTTTTTATTGTTTTTAGGTTTTTTTTTTTTTATGTTTAGTTGGTCCAGTGAGTTGTTTTCAAGTTGTTTTTTTAGTTATTTTTCCAAAAAACCGTATTTTCGTAATTATGAAACTTTGAAAATCGTATTTTTGAAAACTTGAGTGCGTATTTTTTTTTTTAAAATAAGAACGGTACAAAAGTAAAAAAAATGTGTATTTAAGAACAAAAATCTTTTTCTAATATATATATATATGGAAAAGTTCTCAATGGTTATTACCCACACATGGGTACCTAGATAAATGTGCAAATATGCTGACATGTCATGTAGGTGACTTGGTACATCAAGTTACCAACAAGTAAAGATTCTTTTTTTTTTAGCATAGATTCTTTTTTTTTTTTGCATTAATTTCGAAATTGGCTTTTTTTTTTTGGTCATTAGGAATGGTGATTCCAACCAATAAGAGGTAAGCTCTCTTTTCAAGTTTTGAATTAATTTAAAATTTTAAAAATTAGGGTTTCATAATAAATGCACACTCATTTCTTAAACTCTCTATTCTTCTTCTTCTTCTTCTTCTTCTTCTTCTTCTTCATTCAAAGTAAAAAAATAAACATAAAAAAATCAGAATTTCACCATGATTTTCGTGAGCATGTGAAGGAGAGAAAGAAGAAAAAAAAAACGTGTGAGGAAAAAATAGAAAGGGAGAGAGAGAAAACGCATGGGAGTAGAGGGGAAGGGAATGAAGAATAAAAGAAGTAGATCTAAAGATTTAGAAGGAAGGGTTGGAAAGAAGAGACAAATTTTTTATGATAACTCATTGTCTCCTAATCGAATCAGGTCAAAATTGCTTTTAGATCGCGCTCGTCGGTATAGATCTCCTATGAAAAGTTTGGAGTCGTCCTCTTCAATGTTCGAAAGTAGAACTCGGCGTTGTCTTCATAGTGAATCTTATTGTTCTTTTTGTAAGGTAATATCTTCATATCTATATATGTGTCTATGGTTGAGATCTCATTTTATGTTTATGTTAGAACACTTCGATTATATTTTTCTAAACTATTTTTTCTATTTAAAAATTAGGAATACGAAAACCATGTATGTGTAGATGAGGTAGACCGTGATGTTCCTATCCTACCATGGAGTTTTGTCATACCTGATGAAGATGGTGATGCAATGACTATTAATATACCATCAGATGTAAACAAAGGGAACCTTCAAATTCCAGACCATGTAAAATGTGTATGTATTATTATTATTTTTTTATTATTATTTTAATTATTTTTGAAATTTTATATTAGTTTATTTTTTACAGGTTGGGGTGGCAAAAGTAAATGATTTGCTCACAATGGTTGTTGGTTTGCAAAATATTTTAATTACAAAGATCCTTGAATCTAGAGATAGGTTAAATGGTTTAAATAATATTATCCATCAACTTCGTCGTTGTCTGGTTGGTATATCTTAATTAATTTCAAAATTTTACAGTATGAAACATTATCTGGTTGGTATATGTTTATCTAATTTTATTTATTTATTTATTGTTTTGTACAGCAACTATGTGAAGCATCTCAAATATCTGAAGACCGTAGTCAAGATATCATTGATAGTAGCAATGTAATCAATAAATAGGGAGATGTGGAGGAGTAATTTGGTTTACTTTTGTATTTTTATATTGTTGATCGAAATAAGTTTGTTTAATTTCCAATGTAGCATTTTAAATATTATTTGGTGCAAGTATATGTAATTTCCAATGAACTAATTGAAATATATATTTTTAATTTCTTTAATGTATTAAATTTTTAATTTCAAAATTGAGATTTTATTATTTAAATCTTATATTGGAAATCACAACAAATTGATGATTTTTTATGTACCCTAAAATAATGGATGACTATTGGTTTTTCTAACAATAATAGAACATCAAAACAAAAATAAGAAATAAATATTTCCATATTACAGTATAAAATACAAATTTAAAAAGAAAAAACAACTTTGATTTATGTCAAACTACTTTGATTATAGGTAAAAATGAATCAATACAACTCTTCATTTTTTTCCCAAAAAATGTTAACTTAGTTAATTTTATTTTTTCCATAAACTACAAAACAATACAACTTTTCAAATTTTCTATTATCAATAAATGAGCATTTATTGATAAGATTACATCATAACCAATAACTATTGATATTCTTTACCTTGAAAATATATTTTTTAATTGAAACTTTTTTTTAAATCATTATTTTCGGCATGCACAAATTAAAAAAAAAAAAATCGGCTAGCATTAAAAAACTATTTTGATTTTTTAAAAGAAACATCTCTTTGTATTCTCTTGGGAAAATCAAATTATGTTGTTTTGAAATTAGATATTTATATATTAGTCCTATATTGCTCAATAAGGGATCTTATTCATTTAATATAATTGGTTAGGTAATTTATAATATCTATTAATTTAGAGATTGCTTAATGGTAAATTGTTAATTTTTAATTAAAATTTTACATTGAAAACCGAAAATTAATATACAATTTCGGCATTGATTTAAAAAAAATTGGATAATTTCACTCCAACAAAATTATTAACAATATTAATAAATAAATAATAATAAGATTTTATCTGAAGACCCAAAAAGAAATAAAAGTTTCTTTTCATAACAAATCCTTTTAAGAAAATGTCCATAAAAAAAATTAAAACATAATAGAATAAAAATATTATAGTAAGACCTAAGGAAACACGCAGAAACAATAAATTTAAAAAAAAAACAAAAAAAAAACACTTGAAGCATTTTAGAAATTGTCATTCTTCTTTGTCATCTTCTTCTCCTTCTCCTTCAAATATTTCTCCCACACCTCGTTCTTTTTCCTCTCTGCATCAAAATAGTTGGCCACTGATTCATGCAGAGTTTGCATCGCAAAAGTGCATCTTGTCATCTCTCGAACAAATTCATCCATGTTGTTCTTCAATTCAAGTAGACGACTGATATTTTCATTAAATTCTTGGAACATAATATCAAAATATATTACATTTGGATTGTACTCTAGTTGAGCATCAAGTGGATTCACATTTTTCTCACCACCGCTAAACTTCTCAGTCTTGATATTCTTCAATTGAGACTTTGCATCATTGTCAAACTTCTCAACCTTGATCTTCTTCAATGGAGAATTTACTTCATCATCTTTAAAATCAAAGGGTGAAGAGTTATCTTCATTCTTTGAATAGGTTGAATCTGATATGTTGATGATAGACATAGTAGTTGAATGTTTGTAAAACTTGATTTTTTTTTTTAAAAAATAGGATAATCGATTTTGGTTGTATGGGGATATATTTATAATGTGTGTTATGAAGAAACAATGCAACCTTTCACATTCTTAATAAAATATTTTAGATTTCTTTAAAATAAAAAATAAAAAATTATTGAAAGAATAAATAATTAATATGTTGTAACTTCCCAATGTAAACACTAATCATGCATTCACATTAATTAAATATTATTTCTATTTATAAAAGATACCAATTAATTTCGGCCACCTATATTTTAATAAGCAATTTCACAAATTAAATGCATTTAACAAAAAAAAAAACCGAAAAAATAAGAACAACTTTAAAATATGTCATTTAATACAAGAACCACACTTTCTTAATTTAATGAATAAATAATCAATATATTGTTACTTCCCAAATGTAATTAGTAATCATGTAGCAACATTTAATTTAATATTGTCTATTTGAATCATTTATCAATAAATTTCGACTACTACCAATTTTTATAATTTAATATTAAATTTTTAATAAAAATCACCCATTAATTTCAGCCACTATAATTTTAATTACAAATTTGACCAATTAAATGCATTAAAAAAAAACAAAAACAAAAATTCAAAAACCGAAAAAATAATAACAATATTAAACTATGTCATTTAATGCAAGAACCACACTTTCTTAATTTAATGAAAAAATAATTAATATGTTGTTACTTCCCAAATGTAATTAGTAATCATGTAGGAACATTTAATTTAATATTGTCTTTTTGAATCATTTATCAATTAATTTCGGCTACTACCAATTTTTATAATTTAATATTAAATTTTTAATAAAAATCACCCATTAATTTCAACCACTATAATTTTAATTACAAATTTGAAAAATTAAATGCATTAAAAAATAAATAGAAAATAGCATTAATAATTTAAGACACTTAATACAACTACCACAATTTTTTGATTTAATGAATTTAAAAAAATTAAATTAAATGAAAATTTGATAAGATGAAACTATATAATTTTATTATATTGGTAGATATTTACAAATTTAATTAATTCTTATCCTAAACTAAAAAAAATTAGGGAATTTAATAAATCATTAAGTTATAGTATTGATTTGATTTTATTAATAATGAGAATTATTTTAATAATACAAAACGAAATTAGAATTAAAAAAACCTTAAATGAATTTTTTAAAATAAAAAATTGTTTGTTGTTTCAAAATAAAAAATATATATTTGTATATTAGGGACATTATATTTGCACTCCAATAATATATATAGACACTCCATTAATTAAATAAAAAATTAATTTTATATTCATTTCTAACACTTTTTCTCAAAAAAAATTATTGACATTATTTAATTTTTTTTTTTGTTAATTTCAAAAAGCTTATTTTATATAATTTTCATCATTATTTTTTAAAAAATAATGTCTTTTTTTTTATGAAAAAGCCTCTTATTTTAACAAGTTTTTAATAAATATATTTTTTAATATTATTTATTTAAATATTTTAAAAAATATTATTTATATGTATTGTTTAAAATATGAAAAATAAAAAAAATTAGAAAAATGTAAGCACAAAAGTTGAAAAAAATATAATGCACTGTATATTATTACATATAGTATAGGTTATCTCGGTGACTAGTGCACGTTGAAACGGTTCATTATGTCATAATTAGGCCTGCTTAGTGCAATGTTATCTAGTCATAATTTTTCGAGATCGGATGCCATTCTAAATTCACTACTATATCTTAGTGCAATGTTATCTAGTAATATTTTCCGGGATCGGATCCCCTTCTAAATTCACTACTCTATCTTACTCAGCATGACAGCTATATGAGACCCTAGCGGTAGTATTGGTTTACTAGTGTACGTTGGAACGGTTCATTATGTCATAATTAGGTCTGCTTAGTGCAATGTTATCTAGTAATAATTTTTGGGGATCGGATACTCTTCTAAATTCTCTTCTATATCTTACTCAGCATGACAACTATATGAGACCCTAGCGGTAGTATTGGTTTACTAGTGTACGTTGGAACCATTCATTATGTCATAATTAGGTCTGCTTAGTGCAATGTTATCTAGTCATAATTTTTCGGGATCGGATGCCATTCTAAATTCACTACTATATCTTAGTGCAATGTTATCTAGTAGTATTTTTCGGGATCAGATCCCCTTCTAAATTCACTACTCTATCTTACTCAGCATGACAACTATATCAGACCCTAGCGGTAGTATTGGTTTACTAGTGTACGTTGGAACGATTTATTATGTCATAATTAGGTCTGCTTAGTGCAATGTTATCTAGTCATAATTTTTCGGGATCGGATCCCCTTCTAAATTCTCTACTATATCTTAGTGCAATGTTATCTAGTAATATTTTTCCGGGATCGGATCCCCTTCTAAATTCACTACTCTATCTTACTCAGCATGACAACTATATCAGACCCTAGCGGTAGTATTGGTTTACTAGTGTACGTTGGAACGGTTCATTATGTCATAATTAGGTCTGCTTAGTGCAATGTTATCTAGTCATAATTTTTCGGGATCATATCCCCTTCTAAATTCTCTACTATATCTTAGTGTAATGTTATCTAGTAGTATTTTTCGGGATCGGATCCCCTTCTAAATTCACTACTCTATCTTACTCAGCATGACAACTATATCAGACCCTAGCAGTAGTATTGGTTTACTAGTGTACGTTGGAACGGTTCATTATGTCATAATTAGGTCTGCTTAGTGCAATGTTATCTAGTAATAATTTTTCGGGATCATATCCCCTTCTAAATTCTCTACTATATCTTAGTGTAATGTTATCTAGTAGTATTTTTCGAGATCGGATCCCCTTCTAAATTCACTACTCTATCTTACTCAGCATGACAACTATATCAGACCCTAGCAGTAGTATTGGTTTACTAGTGTACGTTGGAACGGTTCATTATGTCATAATTAGGTCTGCTTAGTGCAATGTTATCTAGTCATAATTTTTCGGGATCGGATGCCATTCTAAATTCACTACTATATCTTAGTGCAATGTTATCTAGTAGTATTTTTCGGGATCGGATCCCCTTCTAAATTCACTACTCTATCTTACTCAGCATGACAACTATATCAGACCCTAGCAGTAGTATTGGTTTACTAGTGTGCGTTGGAACGATTTATTATGTCATAATTAGGTCTGCTTAGTGCAATGTTATCTAGTAATAATTTTTCGAGATCGGATGCCATTCTAAATTCACTACTATATCTAAGTGCAATGTTATCTAGTAGTATTTTTGGGGATCGGATCCCCATCTAAATTCACTACTCTATCTTACTTAGCATGACAACTATATGAGACCCTAGCGGTAGTATTGGTTTACTAGTGTACGTTGGAACGGTTCATTATGTCATAATTAGGTCTGCTTAGTGCAATGTTATCTAGTAATAATTTTTCGGGATCATATCCCCTTCTAAATTCTTTACTATATCTTAGTGCAATGTTATCTAGTAGTATTTTTCGGGATCGGATCCCCTTCTAAATTCACTACTCTATCTTACTCAGCATGACAACTATATGAGACCCTAGCGGTGGTATTGGTTTACTAGTGTACGTTGGAACGGTTCATTATGTCATAATTAGGTCTGCTTAGTGCAATGTTATCTAGTAATAATTTTTCGGGATCAGATCCCCTTCTAAATTCTCTACTATATCTTAGTGCAATGTTATCTAGCAGTATTTTTCGGGATCGGATCCCCTTATAAATTCACTACTCTATCTTACTCAGCATGACAACTATATCAGACCCTAGCGGTAGTATTGGTTTACTAGTGTACGTTGGAACGATTTATTATGTCATAATTAGGTCTGCTTAGTGCAATGTTATCTAGTCATAATTTTTCGGGATCGGATGCCATTCTAAATTCACTACTATATCTTAGTGCAATGTTATCTAGTAGTATTTTTCGGGATCGGATCCCCTTCTAAATTCACTACTCTATCTTACTCAGCATGACAACTATATCATACCCTAGCGGTAGTATTTGTTTACTAGTGTACGTTGGAACGATTTATTATGTCATAATTAGGTCTGCTTAGTGCAATGTTATCTAGTAATAATTTTTCGGGATCGGATGCCATTCTAAATTCACTACTATATCTTAGTGCAATGTTATCTAGTAATATTTTTCCGGGATTAGATCCCCTTCTAAATTCACTACTCTATCTTACTCAGCATGACAACTATATGAGACCCTAGCGGTGGTATTGGTTTACTAGTGTACGTTGGAACGGTTCATTATGTCATAATTAGGTCTGCTTAGTGCAATGTTATCTAGTAATAATTTTTCGGGATCGGATGCCATTCTAAATTCACTACTATATCTTAGTGCAATGTTATCTAGTAGTATTTTTCGGGATCGGATCCCCTTCTAAATTCACTACTCTATCTTACTCAGCATGACAACTATATCAGACCCTAGCGATAGTATTGGTTTACTAGTGTACGTTGGAACGATTTATTATGTCATAATTAGGTCTGCTTAGTGCAATGTTATCTAGTAATAATTTTTCGGGATCAGATGCCATTCTAAATTCACTACTATATCTTAGTGCAATGTTATCTAGTAGTATTTTTCGAGATCGGATCCCCTTCTAAATTCACTACTCTATCTTACTCAGTATGACAACTATATCAGACCCTAGCGGTAGTATTGGTTTACTAGTGTACGTTGGAATGATGTATTATGTCATAATTAGGTCTGCTTAGTGCAATGTTATCTAGTAATAATTTTTCGGGATCGGATGCCATTCTAAATTCACTAATATATCTTAGTGCAATGTTATCTAGTAATATTTTTCCGGGATCGGATCCCCTTCTAAATTCACTACTCTATCTTACTTAGCATGACAACTATATGAGACCCTAGCGGTAGTATTGGTTTACTAGTGTACGTTGGAACGGTTCATTATGTCATAATTAGGTCTGCTTAGTGCAATGTTATCTAGTAATAATTTTTCGGGATCGGATCCCCTTCTAGATTCACTACTCTATCTTACTCAGAATGACAACTTTATGAGACCGTAGCGGTAGTATTGGTTTACTAGTGTACGTTGGAATGGTTCATTATGTCATAATTGAGTCTGCTTAGTGCAATGTTATCTAGTAGTATTTTTCGGGATCGGATCCCCTACTAAATTCACTACTCTATCTTACTCAGAATGACCACTATATGAGACCCTAGCGGTAGTATTGGTTTACTAGTGTACGTTGGAACAGTTCATTATGTCATAATTAGGTCTGCTTAGTACAATGTTATCTAGTAATAATTTTTCAAGATCGGATCCCCTTCTAAATTCTCAATTGTATCAACTGAAAATATATTGTACAACTATCCGAGACTCTATGATATTATATGAATATCAAAATTTCAATCCAAGATTCCCTAAAAAATGAAACTAACCATAGATTAATTACCCTCAACGAAAACTAAATTTTTTGTGCATGTACACGTACGGTTGGCCTTTTATTTTAAAAAACAGAAGAAAAAAAAAATAACAATAATAATTTATGCAATTTAACACAATTACCATAATTTTTTAATTAAATGAATTTAAAAAAATTAAAATTAAGTACAAATTTGATAAGATAAATCTTTCTAATTTTATGATTGGAAGATATTAAAAAATTTAATTAATTTTTCTTAAAAACTAAATAAATTTTGAGAATTTAATGAAACAACCAAAATATAATATTAATTTAAATTTATTAATAAAATAAATAAATTAAAAAAAATTCGGTTACCTTTCTTAAATAAAAGAAAAACCATGTTAATGGAAATTAAGATTGGTAGCTTATCCATCTCACCAAGTGACCACTATTTATCTTCCCTATGTTTTTATCATGTAACATATTTAAACAAATGTTATTAATTGTACCTATAATATTTTTTAAAAAACACAACAACTTCATTGATGCCTTTTATTCTCTCTATTTTATGTGAACACACAAGTTGATTCTATATATTTTATAGATTTCCTCCTCTTATCTCATCTTTTGCTTAGAGTTATAACGGAAAAGTAACCATTCTAGTCCCGGATTATGGCTCCTCCCGAAATTATAGGTGATCCATACTACCAAATAGTAACAGGTGAAATTGATAACACCATCAGACTAGGTGAAAGTTCTGATTCTTTCTTTTTTATTCACCTCTTCGCAAAATTTTCACGACATCCACTAACTAGTAGCGAACCAAATTTTACAAATTGGATGGTCGATAACGGCATGGAAGACTCTGTTTGTTGCGATACTATTGTATTTCTTTCAAGACAAACGTTGATGGCCAATGAAAATAACCATGCCAAAGTTATCATTGATGAGATGCTAGGTGAGGCTTATCTCCATCCTTCTATATTTTTTCTTTCAGATAAAATTATTGATTACGCTCGAAAGATGTGGAACGAAGAGGATTTTAATTTCTGTGTAAAAGTGGATGTTCATGTTTTTGTTTATGATCTTCCTCCACAACACGATTCTGGCATTGATGGTGACGTTGATAGTGAGGAGTATATGGATAATATGACTATTAATTTCGTGGCGGCAAGCGAGCAATCCATTGAAAGATTGGAGAGAGTTTTGATTAAAGATGATCAAATTGTATGTTCTATTTGCTTTGAGAATGTTCATGTTGGTTTGGAAGCTACAAAGTTACCTTGCACACACACATATCATGAAAAATGTATAGTTCAGTGACTACAAACTAGTAAATTTTGTCCAATGTGTCGATTTGAGATAGTTTAAAAAAATCATTTTTATATTTGTTACACAAATTTCAGCATGTATTAAATCCTATTATATACTAATAATCCGAATTTTATTTACAATTTTTATATATAATTTCGAAAATGTGGGAACATTTGAATTTCAATATTTATATAACAAAACATTGCATGTTTAATTAGAAAGACTTATTCATTTGAAAGATACATATTCATCTTCCCAATAAAATAATAAAAATAAATATAATAGATATATATTTATAAATGAATTAATCCACATTTATTCTATCAACACAACTTTATCTACAATTATTAAATGACATGTTCACATTAAAAGGCAAAGGTTTATAGAACCTATACATATTTTCGAAATACCCTATTGTAATGCAAAAAAAAAAAAAAAATTCCAATAATATTTTGGAATTTATAATTTTGTACATCAAAGATAATTATTATGGATGTAAATTTTTCAACTTCCCATATTAATTTAATATATTCTCTATTTTTTTATTAATTTTTAATTGTTATTATCTAAATCCTATTAATTTTTATCATGTTTAAATATAATATAATACTTTCAAATTTTCAACTACCCCACTAATTATATTAAATGCACATCTCATATTTAAATACTCTAGCCAACCATCCATAGCCTAGCATTAAAATAAAATAAAAAATATTGCACAATTGTGGTTCTCTAAACCCTAATTTTGAAATTTGTAATGAAAATTTTGAAAATTATAACAATTATATTATTACACATTAATTAGGGTTTACACTAATTACTATTTTGAACAATTAATTATTGAATATATGTTAAATATTAAATGCACATCTTCATATTCAAAGACTCTAACCAACTATCTATATCCTAACATTAAATAAAAAAAACATTAATATTGCACAATTGTGGTTCTCTAAACCCTAATTTCGAAATTTGTAATGAAAATTTTGAAAATTATAACAATTATATTATTATACATTAATTAGGGTTTACACTAATTACTATTTTGAACAATTAATTATTGAATATATGTTAAATATTAAATGCACATCTTCATATTCAAAGACTCTAATCAACTATCTATATCCTAGCTTTAAATAAAAAAAAAATTAATATTGCACAATTGTGGTTATCTGAACCCTAATTTCGAAAATTATAATGAGAATTTCGAAATATTATTGGATTTATACATATTTTCTAAAATTTCAAAATTATATTAAATGCTATTATAATTTTGAAATTTGTAAGTATCAACTTTTCAACCACTTCACTAATTATATTAATTAATGCTATTATAATTTCGAAATTTATAAGCATCAACTTTTCAACCACCCCACTAATTATATTAAATGTTATTATAATTTCTAAAAATTTAGGTGTAGTTCTATTGGTTAAACATTCTGGTGATTCTTAATTACAAAGCAAATGTTCATAGAACCTACACATATTTTCGAAATTACCTATTATTATGCCAAAAATTATATATAATTATTAAAATTACAACTTTTCAACTTCCCATCAAAACACAATGGTTTCAAAAATGATTTAGTATTCTTAAAAAAAATTATAACAATTATATTATTATACATTAATTAGGACTTACACGAATTACTATTTTGGAGAATTAATTATTGAAAATATGTTAAATATTAAATGAACATCTTCATATTCAAAGACTCTAACTAACTATCTATATCCTAACATTAAAAAAAATTAATATTGCACAACTGTGGTTATCTAAACCCTAATTTCGAAAATTCTAATGCAAATTTCGAAAATTATAATGCAAATTTTGAAATATTATTGGATTTATAAATATTTTCAAAATTGCAAAATTATATTAAATGTTATTATAATTTCGAAATTTGTAAGTATCAACTTTTCAACCACCCCACTAATTATATTAATTAATGCTATTATAATTTCGAAATTTATAAGCATCAACTTTTCAATCACCCCACTAATTATATTAATTGATGCAATTTTAATAATATAATCAGTTTAAATATAAAAAATATTGAATAGTGCTACACACCATTCGAAAAAAAATCAGAAGGAATAAGCTGGAGAAATGACTAGTTACGAAAATGGTTTGGAAGCTGAACAAGAAGATACAAAATCATTATCTTCTGAACATGAAGTAGACCCTGCTGGGGGAACACGTTTGGAAGAGACAAATGATGAAGACGTACCAGAAGACAATGTTGAATGTGGCATTATTGAAGAATGGACCGAACCTGATATTGCACAATGGAGGAGCTTGCTTCAATTTTTGGATATTGACAAAGAACCAGAACATATTCAGTTTTCGGACTTCGAAGGGAAGGAGTTTGTAAGTATTAAACAAGCAGAATCTTTTTATTTTTTGTATGCGAAAATGATGTTTAGTGTTAGAAAAAAACTAAAGAGGGAGGACAAAAAAGGTATTTTACACATTAGAAGTTGGGTGTGTTCAAACAAAGGTTTTAGAGAACAAAAATATTGTAATCTTGATAATAGGTGTAAAGAAGCTCGTGCTCTAACAAGAACAGGTTGTAATGCAGAGTTTAGAATAAATTTAAATAGGGAAACTAACCACTGGATTACAAAATGTTTTAATAACCACCACAACCATAAGTTTGCCTTCTTTCGTGAAAAACCATTTCTTAGATCTCATAGAATATTTAGGGACGAGATGAGGGAACAAGTTATGTCAATGAAGAGAGCCGGAATTAAGACATCCCAAATTTGGAATTACATGGTAGAAGTTCATGATGGTTGGGAAAATGTGGGATGTATCAAAGATGACTTGTACAAGGGAATCTGTAAAAAATATTCAACGTGGGATGATTGTGACACGTCCACAGCAATGGGTTATCTCGAAGCAAAAAAAGGGCCGGACAACATGTTTTTCTACAAGTATGATGTAGATAAGGAAAATAGATTGAAAATTTTATTCTGGTCTGACGGGACTTCCCAAGTTGATTACCAATTGTTTGGCTTTTGATTCTACTTACAAAACCAATAGGTATTTTTAATTTTTTTTTTTTACCTTATATCGATTTCTTAGTAAAATATCAAATATTATATTAATTTTTTGTTCAACAGGTACGGAAAGCCATTAGTAATACTACTTGGGTCTAATAATCATGACAAAACGTGTGTGTTTGGAGCTGCACTTCTTGATAATGAGACTTCGACCACATATGATTGGGTATTGGAAACATTTTTAGAGTGCATGGGTGGTAAGATGCCGTCAGCAGTTTTGACGGACGGTTGCAAAGCAATGAACAAAGCACTGGATAATATTATGCCTGGTGTTCCACATCGTATTTGCTCGTGGCACATACTAAAAAATGCAATGCACCATGTACACAATATAGCATTCCATCAAGAATTGAAGAAATTTATTTTCAGGTAATACATTAAATGGTGTTTTATCTTATTCTCTCAATTATAATATGAAAACATTTATATTTTTCTTTTTTACAAAAATATAGGTATTACAAGGAGGAAGAATGGGAGGATAATTGGAAAGTGACTGTGAAGAAATATAGATTGACAGGAAATGCATGGGTGGAAGCATAATATGGCACAAGAAAGCAGTGGGCAGATACTTTTCTTCGTGGTATTTATTTTGGTGGAGCTACTGCTACCGGTAGATGCGAATCTATGAATGCATTCTTGAAAAGAGATTTGCAAAATAAAATACCATTGTGGATGTTTATACAACACTTTGACCATGCTTTATCTATGTTACGTTACAACGAGATGAAAGAACACTACAAAACTAATTTGACTGAACCGGTTTTGAACCAGACAACTATGCCGTGTGTGGAGGATGAAATTTCTTCAATTTTCACAAGGGAAATTTTTACAAGGATAAGAAAGGAGATACGGCGTGACGATAATTATATCGTCCTAAAGGATGATAAGATACCAGGTTACACTCTTTGTTTGGTGAAAAAATATATTGGTTCTGGATTAAAGCGCAAAGTGTTAATCTCCAACGATGGGGATGATGTGCGATGTGATTGCTATTCTCTTGAGACAAAAGGAATTCCATGTAGACATATTTTTATTTCATTGAAGAATTTGGAGAGAAGAAGTTTGCCAATTTGTTTGGTAAATAGACGTTGGCTAAAAGATGCTAAAGAAGTTCAACTGTTAACTCAAGGTAATGAAAGAAAGTGTCCTCATCCTGAAGTTATTGAAAATTCTAGGTACGGTGGTGTAACCACACAAACTACTATCACGTCGTACCTTGCTACAAGATCACGAGAAGCATTTCAAAAGGCTAGGAAAGTTATATCAGAGTTGAATGCAGAATTGGAAAAAATGCCACCAGATGAAGAGTTAAAACATCCTCAAAATGATGAAGGAGTATTTCCTAATAATATTTTGGACTCTCAGATTAAAAAAACAAAAGGCAGACCAACTACAGCCAGTTTGTCGAAATCATTCTCTGGAGGTGCAAAGAAGAGAAAACCAAAAAAATCGCTATTACATTGCAAGTATTGTGGTGAGGTTGGACATGATTCAAGGAATTGTCCTATGCAGCCAAAGTCCACTACAAAGAAAAATGGTCATTCGAAGAATAAGAAGAAAAAAATCAATCCATGATTAGTGATGTCTTTTGTATAATTGTTTACAAACACTTTCTCTATTGCAATCATTAATTTCGACTACAACAATATAGGGCTAATTATTGTGTTTTTTTTCCAGATATTATAAATATGGTATTGAGAATTAGAAAATTTAATTCATTTGCATAATTAGGGCCCACACTAATAATTACTTTGAACAATTAAATATTGAATACATGTTAAATATCAAATGCACCTCTTCATATTCAAAGACAATAACCAACTATCTAAACCCTAATTTCAAAAATTATAATTAGATGTGTAAAATTTATTAATATTACAAACCCTAATTTCGGCTATGCCAATTGTGGTTTACAATTAATATTGAAATTTTTTAGCATTAAAAATACAAAATAATTGCACATCTTAAATATGGTATTGAGAAGTGGGAATTGTTAATGCACATCTTCTGTAACGCCCCAACTCCTGGGACCGTTACGGTGTGCCTTGTAAACAGTGCTAAACTCGCTAATCGAGTCATTTGGCCAAAACGTGATCTAAGTATGATTAGCGATTTAGGGTTTAAACACTTTGGTTATGATGTAACGTTTCATTAGAACGTTTAATATATACATTGGGATCCCGAAAATATAATTTCAGAGTTTATTACAGAAAATATCTACTACAAGCCGTTCTAAGCGGCAAAACAGGGTTCAACCCTAGTTCCACTTTAAACCTCGGCCGTGGCGGTCGAGCAGCTGCGTATGTACACGTCATCACCTAAGCTCTCCAACTTAAGGATGGTCCAGCCTCCTCTTGCCTTTACCTGCACCACATAGCACCCGTGAGCCGAAGCCCAGCAAGAAAACATAACACTTCTCATAAACATTATCAAATGATAATCATTATAATCACACTGAACATAAAGCTTTCAAACCAATGGGTGAACACCACACGAGGTCCTGATAAACCACACTGAGTGACTGACAAGCAAGTCACTAATTCAGATGGAAGAGTGGCTGATAGGTAAGCCACTAGCCTTCAACAGGTTCTGGTAACCGTACTGATTGACTGCCATGCATGTCACTAATTCAGGTGGGAGAGTGGCTGCTAAGTAAGCCACTAACCTCCAAGCGCTTATTTCATTGATCGACCCTCGGGGTCGGTCTGGCATTAATGCTCTTTGAGTCATTCAATGCTGATAATCGATCAGATCAAATCTTATTGGCTTGCGTGACACACGCTAAGGCCGTCCTGACTAATAAGCCAGCTCAACGTGATCAGTGTCCAGTACCACCGCCGAACCTGACTAATAAGTCACAGCTTCACAGTTGATACTAACACTTTTGTCGATCTGACTAATTAGTCAGTACCATACACAAGTAAGCAATGCTATCAATATGTATCATATGCCAGTTATCCAAGAGTAGGGCATTCAGCATGCTTACTAAACAGTTTCTAGCATAATCATGATCATGCACAAACTCAGAGACTCAAGCTCTGGCCAATCTCATATTCATTACTCATGGCATGCCCTAATCACATGTTTCTCGTGCATCACGTGCATCACACTTAATCATCCAGCACGCCTCAATAATAATCATATGCAAATGGGAAAGCTTGCCAAGCATTCATTACGCTAACAATGTTTACATTTAAACATCCAACATGCATCAATCATAGCCACGCATGTCATACTCAATAGCCAATCAACATGCATCATAATAGCCATGCATGTCATGCTCAATAATCAACCAACATGCATCCATAATAGCCATGCATGTCACATATACACAGGGTGCAGTTTTCTTACCTCGGGTTCGAGCAAGAATTAGTAAAAGAACAACCCTTGAGAACGATCAATCCTTTGGTCCTTTAGCGGTCACCTAGTCATAACCAAATATGGAATCCCATTAATAAAATAAATCATAGAAAGGTTTATAATCTAAAACCTCACTCCCGGGGTCCATCCCACACTCTCGGGACTCTCAATCTACCCAAACGGGGTAAAGGAACCAACCCCCGAGCCTTAAAAGTCCTCCCGAGCCCTAAAATATGCTTCCTGGAAAATACACTAGCGCCTAGGCGCTGCCTAATGGCGCTGGGGCGCTGCCCCAAAATCAGAGAGCACCAAAAACGGCTCTGCCTAGCGCTGGGGCGCCAACAGCAGACCAGAAACTCTTCTGGTCTTCTCCTCTGCGATTTCCCTTGAAAAACAAACCTCCAAATCAATCCCAAACATCATCAAAACATCAAACTCAACCCCCAAACCTCATCTACATCACACCCTCAACAAAACCCAAGCAACCACACTCAAGAACTTCCATTAATTCTCATAACTAACATCTCAAATTCCCAACTGAAAACTAACTTGAAAAACAGAGTAAAGCTTAAGTTCTTGGATGAAACCTTACCTCAAGTTGGATTTGAGTCCTCTTCAATGATTGAACTAAGTTCCTAAGCTCCCACCTTTGATCCCCTAGCTCGGTTCTTCAAGTTGGCTCTCAAAAACTGAAAGGAAGAAAGAGGAAAGAACATGTACGGGAGGGAGAGAAGAACTGAAGATGAGGATGCTCTGTTTTGTCTAAAGGTTTCTACAGCCATCCAATTGATATATATCTTAGGGGTGAAAAGACCATTTTGCCCCTAGGTCAAATAAAGCTTCTAAACACTCCCAAGGGTAAAACCGTCCTTTCTCGCCTATCTCGTTAATTATAATTAGCACCCTCCATTTCTCGTTATTCTCAAAATTATCAAATACCAATAAATCATATCCCATTACCCTTTAATTCCCGGTAATGTTCTAATCATCAAAATGACCCCGAGACTCACCCCGAGCCTCGAACTTAATCCCGTTATGACCAGACCGAAAACTTGCATTCCCATGATCGTCTCATGTCGAATGGCTTGAACCAATCCACATATAATGTGGTAAAATTATAATTCACCCATATGCATAAAATTACACAATCACGCCCCCCAACGGCCAAATTACCAAAATGCCCTTGCATTTAAAATATGAGCCCATATGCATGCATTCACCATCATATAATAATATAATTCACATAAACATGCATATAATCATTAAATACCACAATAAATCAATTATGGCCCTCCCGGCCTCCTAATCAAGGTCCTAAACCTTATTAGGAAATTTGGGGCATTACAACCATCCCCTCCTTACAGAAATTTCGTCCTCGAAATTTATCCGAACAGCCCGGAATAAAAATTCTGCACCACCGATTCCAGTTTCCTAGGTCATTTTCTTAATTTCACTGTTTCTGCAACATACCTTAAATCAAGGTATACTTGGTTCCTCAGAACTTCACAACTCAACTCATGACTTCTTTTAACCCATGTCCTCTGCATGAAAATACATATCACAATATACAACTATCAGAACCAAAACTATGGTCTAACAAAGGATAATTCAACCAGTCCTATCCAGGACTCAAACTGTCATACCAATCTAGGCTCAACTTGCCTTTACTCATCACCCCTTACCATGGTGATTCTTTAGGAAGACGTAACTTCCTACCTGGAACTCCATGTTCCTGCTTTCCAATTTAGTATCACTTTCCATTTAATCTGAGAAGTGAGCATCCTTGCTCCAACCTCTAATAACCTCTATGATCCCCTGAACCATCTCATGATCCAGATGTAACATCTCACCCATCTCATTCCAATGTATAGGTGATGAACATGTTCTACCATACCTTATCTCATAAGCTACCCTTTCAACATTGGACAGTTCTCCCTCTGATTATGATCAGCCCGAGAACAATAATCTGTACAAAATTCTATCTATATATCCATCGCCTTCTCTCACCCTTCCATAACCTGGAAGTAATGTTAGAGTCTTCATCTGATAAGATAGACCTTGAGTTCACGAAAGCTCTCTGTTCTTCTCACAAGGAGACTCAAATATAGATCAACTGTACTATTCACCTGTCCTTACTGATATAATAAACCCACTTGGACTACCAGTCCACAATGACCTAGTACCTATTTCTTACCGATCCATCAACCTGGGAATCCCACTGCGAAACTCATCGCGATGCCCACTTTTTCCTACTATGAAATACCCAGAGGCTGTAATGGCCTTGCTGTTTTCTTGATACACTGTCACAACCTGCTAACAGGTAAAAGCTTTACATATCTCGATACACGCCTCATCATCTCAGGCCATCACTATCAAATTTCCATGTCATGCTCCCCTTTCACGATGCCTGAATGAAACGAATAAAAGAATAGCATGAGATTCATCCAGAATCTCTTAGTTAATCTCAACGTCTATCGGATCCCAAGTCCGATCTCTATACCACCATAAATTCACGTCTGCCATTATACAACCCTTAGCTAATCCAGCTAAAGCTTTCCATTCAATCTTGCCCATCTGTGGCTCACTTAACCATTTTCCCTTTTATCTTTCTTGAGATAATAACCTCTAACAATAAACTGGCCACCCGGCCCACCAGAAACTCTACTCCAGTTCTGATCAAATTCTTTAATCAACATGTCGCATAGAACATCACTTTTCTCTATCACTAGGATGTCATAACAATCCTCAAACTAATCTTGGTCTGTTAAGACTCAGCACTTTCTCCCCAAGGCACCTGAAACATCTTTACTACTCATGGACACTCCTGTCCCCAAGGCACTTTTCACTCTTGGCTATTCTCCGCAGAGAAAACACCACTATTCCATCGTCCAAAACGATCACAAATCCCATTCCAAACAAATCCTTGAATGCTCTATTCATCTAATTCACAAACACTTAATATCAACCCAATTCCCAAAATATACTCAGCACTCACAGTGCTCTAATCTGATACAAGCACAATCCTTTACATAATTTTCTCACTCTGATCTCTAACTGGTCTTAACCAGATCCAAGATCCACCTTAAAGGGTTCCATCTTACTCAGCAACCAACTCTTTAATTCTTATAACCCCACTGAGCCACTCTAAACAATGTTTATGTCTAATTCCACCTCCGATATTAAACCAATCACCATTCTAATCTTCTTTTAATAAAAAGAAGGCCTGACAGACCACTTGGGAACACATGCAGAACTCACAGACTAGTCCAGTCTGTCCTGATCTCACTAACACAATCTAAGTGGTATCCACCACACTGGCTAAGAGTTCCATGCACCACCCTGCACAAACTCCAGCCCTCATATCCGGTATTATAAACATATTGAATCCATGCACAGTGCCAATTGTCACAAGACTTTCCGCTCACAAGCTCAGGAATTACTACACTTTCATTACCATTGAAAATTGTCCCGCAATTATTTAACCGATCCATACCCTAGATCAATCATAGTCAGTCATAACTAACTCATGAAACCAACGATGAGTCCTTTCCACAACCCAACTTATCTCTTAGGTTGCCAATACCGTATTACTTTTCCCATCACAACGTAACCATGTGATCCACATATACCATCCATATACCCTTCTCCATATACACACTGACAAAAGAGCAACATGGCGTCAAAGCCAAACAATATAACTCAGAACTAGAAAACTAACCTGTCATCCCCGAGGAACTAGTCTCGGTCTCAGACTCTGATTGCCCTGGAATAAACACTCGAGTTGGAATCGAGCTATCTATCCCCCTTCGCTCATCCCTTATCACAGGGCACCTCTTCACAATATGCCCAACCATACCACATGCGAAGCATGCCTTTGCTCGGCATTTTCCCAAGTGACGTCTCTTGCACCGCGTGCATATTGGACGAGTCTTCCAGCTTTCATTCTTACCTGCTCCAATAAGTGGAAGTACCACTATCTGGGCTCCATGCCCTCCAGCACTCTGCTGCCCAACTACTATACTCTCAACAGCAAGAGCCTTCTCTACCATCTGAGCATAGGTAGAGACTTCATTCACTGGGGCAACTCTAATGCCCTGTGCTATTCCAGGATTCAACCCCTGAACAAATCTTTCCTTCCGAGCCACATCTGTGGGTACCATGTCTAAGGCAAACTTGGCCAACTCACCAAATTTAGTAACATACTCGGTCACTGATGCATTACCCTGAACAAGATTCAGAAATTCATTCATCTTGGCAGTCTTAGCTACATCACAATAGTACTTCTCATTAAAAAGCTGCCTAAATTCTTTCCAGTCCATCACAGCTGTGTCTCGTGTCTGGGATACTACCTCCCACCATATCCGGGCATCATCCCGCAATACACATGTAGCACAGACCACTCTATCATGCCCTACCAGTCCCATACTATCAAGAATGGAGCTGATCATGCCCATCCATTGCTCAGCTCTGAATGGATCTAGGCCTCCCTCAAATTCAACTATCTTAAATATTAAATGCACCTTTTCAAATTCAACTATCTATATTCTAGCACTTAATCAAAAAAAATTCGGCCACTACATTTATTAGGAGAATAATTGTTTTGTTTTTTTTTAAAATAAATAAATATAGTTTTGAGAATTGTGAAAATTTAATTAATTTGCATAATTAGGACCTACACCAATAATTAGTTTGAACAATTAAATGTTGAATATATATTAAATATTAAATGCACATTTTCAAATTCAAACACTCTAACCAAGTATTATGAAGCAATGCAACCTTTTCAATGTCTTTTTTTATATAGAATTTCGGTTTCCTTAGAGATTTTTTTTGGCAATATTAAAAAATAATAATTAATATGGAATATATCTTAAATATTAAATGCACCTTTTCAAATTCAACTATCTATATTCTAGCACTCAATCAAAAAAATTTCGGCCACTACATTTATTAGGAGAATAATTGTTTTGTTTTGTTTAAAATAAACGAATATAGTTTTGAGAATTGTGAAAATTTAATTAATTTGCATAATTAGGGCCTACACTAATAATTAGTTTGAACAATTAAATGTTGACTATATATTAAATATTAAATGCACCTTTTCAAATTCAAACACTCTAACCAACTATCAAAATCTTGGTATTAAATCAAAATTTATTAAATTAATATTTTTATACACCCATTTTTTAGCCACAACAAAATATTAGAGAATAATTATTTTTTTTCTAAATAATTAAATATAGTTTTGAGAATTGTGAAAATTCAATTAATTTGCATAATTAGGGTTTACACTAATTATTAGTTTGAACAATTAAATATTGAATATATCTTAAATATTAAATGCACATTTTCAAATTCAAACACTCTAACCAACTATCAAAATCTTAGTATTAAATCAAAATTTATTAAATTAATATTTTTATACACCAATTTTTCGGCCACAACAAAATATTAGAGAGAAAAATTATTTTTAAGAAAAAAAATTAAATATAGTTTTGAGAATTGTGAAAATTCAATTAATTTGCATAATTAGGGTTTACACTAATTATTAGTTTGAACAATTAAATGTTGAATATATATTAAATATTAAATGCACATTTTCAAATTCAAACACTCTAACCAACTATCAAAATCTTGGTATTAAATCAAAATTTATTAAATTAATATTTTTATACACCCATTTTTCGGCCACAACAAAATATTAGAGAATAATTATTTTTTTTCTAAAAAATTAAATATAGTTTTGAGAATTGTGAAAATTCAATTAATTTGCATAATTAGGGTTTACACTAATTATTAGTTTGAACAATTAAATATTGAATATATCCTAAATATTAAATGCACCTGTTCAAATTCAAACACTCTAACCAACTATCAAAATCTTAGTATTAAATCAAAATTTATTAAATTAATATTTTTATACACCAATTTTTCGGCCACAACAAAATATTAGAGAGAAAAATTATTTTTTTTAAAAATTAAATATAGTTTTGAAAATTGTGAAAATTCAATTAATTTGCATAATTAGGGTTTACACTAATTATTAGTTTGAACTATTAAATGTTGAATATATATTAAATATTAAATGCACCTTTTCAAATTCAAACACTCTAACCAACTATTAAAATCTTGGTATTAAATCAAAATTTATTAAATTAATATTTTTATACACCCATTTTTCGGCCAAACAAAATATTAGAGAATAATTATTTTTTTTCTAAAAAATTAAATATAGTTTTGAGAATTGTGAAAATTCAATTAATTTGTATAATTAGGGTTTACACTAATTATTAGTTTGAACAATTAAATATTGAATATATCTTAAATATTAAATGCACATTTTCAAATTCAAACACTCTAACCAACTATCAAAATCTTAGTATTAAATCAAAATTTACTAAATTAATATTTTTTTAAACCCATTTTTCGGCCACTACATTTATTAGGAGAATAATTGTTTTGTTTTTTTTTTAAAAATAAATATAGTTTTGAGAATTGTGAAAATTCAATGAATTTGCATAATTAAGGTTTACACTAATTATTAGTTTTAACAATTAAATGTTGAATATATATATTAAATATTAAATGCAGCTTTTCAAATTCAAACACTCTAACCAACTATCAAAATCTTGGTATTAAATTAATATTTTTATACACCCATTTTTCGGCCACAACAAAATATTAGAGAGAAAAATTATTTTTTTTCTAAAAAATTAAATATAGTTTTGAGAATTGTGAAAATTCAATTAATTTGTATAATTAGGGTTTAAACTAATTATTAAATGCACCTCTTCATATTCAAAGACAATAACTAACTATCCAAACCCTAATTTCGGCTATGCAAATTATGGTTACAATTAATATTGAAATTTTTTAAGATTAAAAATAAAAAATAATTACACATCTTAAAATTCAAGAACTCTCCTTTTATATAATAATAGTCATATTCAAGACAATATAGATATTTGAAAGGGTACAATAATAAAAATAAAATCAACAAAATTAAACATAAAATACTTGTGGAAACAGTAAAAAAAACAAAAAAAAACTACTAATCTTCGGCCTTCCTCTTCTTATTGGCGTGATCTTCTCTGATCATCATCTTCTTTGTTGGGTTTTCACTGATATGACGAAGAAATTTCATAGTTACCTCTTTATGGTCTTCATGTGGCACCTTCTCAATCTGTTTGCAATCTCTCTTGATCTTTGCTAGTTCAATTTGCCATTTATTTATTTCCTCCTTCAAGTTTTCAACATATAACTTGGTTAGTTCCCTTCTCATTGTCTTTGATATACTGGCAAATGGATAAGGAATTCGACCACCATCTTCAAAATGTGTACCGTCTCCAACCTTGGTGATTGGTAAGGTAGGCAAAGTGTCGGCAATCTTCATCAAGGATTGAAGATTCTCAATCATTCCTTCTACTAGAGACAAGTATTCTTGATCTATATCAGACATGGCTAAGAGTAGAAAGAGATGATAAAAACTGTGTTAATTTTTTTACTAAAATAATAAGATATGTAGAGGTTCAAATTAAGGTGTGTGATATATAAATAAGTAGGGTTTCAAAGACAAGTGCCTGTTCAATTTTTTTAATAAATTTCGACCAAGACCACTACATAATTACCTAATTTTTGGCCATTTAATAGGGAATTGGATATTATTGGAAAGTAGATAATAACATTATTTTATTAATAAATATGAAACACTTGAGCACATAGGATTCAGCCACCTATGCTATTTTGAAAATAATGGTAATTGGCAATTGTTAATAAATCCAGCAAATTATTAACAAAATTTTGCAATTGATATAATATTATAACATTAAATAACAAAACAACTTCCAATGTAGTACATTTGATTACCTAAAGAAAATAAAGAGGAACATATGGTTATTTTTTATTTGAACCATGCATGTGATTGAAAAGCAAAGACTCGTGATAATTAATTTCATATTCAACATCAAATAGTTGTTGCCTCCAAAACAAGTCTTCCTTCTCCGAACCTTCAATAAAAGATAACGCTAAATCTTTTTGAGCTTGTTCAATATCTTTCAAATCCAAAGGATTTGTCGAGTATCGTTGGATTACCAGATCTGCCAAGATCATCCTTATTGTACTTCTTTCATGAAAATTTTGCAAGATGCGCGACTGAATATCATCTCGCAAAGCATGTAAGTCTCCAGTGATGAATCTTTCTTTGCATTTGGAAATGGAATGATGGCGAACAATTTCCACCATAAATTTGTTATGCATTATGTTGTGACTCATCTTGAACTATCACTTTTCAATAATGAATAATGTTGTCACTTATATAGTATGCTTTTATTATTAATCATAATTAACAATGGAATATGAGAGTTCAATGCATTTCTCATTAAAATGGTTACATTGATTATAAAGAGATGTAGCATGTTCCAACTATAACAATTAAATATTCAATTGGTAACTTCGAAAATATATTTACATATCTAAAAAAATATATATATTTGTTTTTTTTTAAATAAAAGTAATTAAATAGGCTTTTATTATAGTTTTTATAGCATTTTTCATTACTATTATTACAGTGATTAAATATAAATTGATAATTTCGAGAAGACCTTTTACATATCCAAGAATTATAGTTGTGGCATGTGTGTTTTAGTATTTATTATAGTTGTGGGATGTGTGTTTGGGTATTATGTAACATTTTAGTTTTTAATAATTTGTATAGTTTTCGAGATCTACAAAGATATATTAAATAAATTACTATATTTTATATTTAATATACATTTCGATAATTAATATTAATAAATAATTATAGTTATTTTATGTAATGTTTTATTAATTTTAAAAGTTATCAAATTCTATAAAAATATTAAATAAATTACTAAATTTTAGATTAATTATAATTTCTGAAAATTATTATTATTAAATAATTATAGTTACTTAAAATATATTATGGTTTAGTGAGAAATTATTATCATAAGTTACTCTTAACATTTTGCCATTTACTTATCGTAACAATTTATAATGTTCATGTGTTGAAGAACATTGCAAACAAATAAATTGAAGAATATTGTAGAGAAACTAAAATTCATAAAATAAAATTCAATGACGACAAATTACAAAGAGAAGAAAACTAATATTGTCAAAATAAAAACTTTAATGAGAAATAACATTTTTCAAAATTTGAGTAGACTATTATCTTTATTTTTATCATGAACAATCTTCAAGAGTTCTTGGAGCCAAAAGTGTTCTTCCTTCTCTACAGCATGGATGAATTTCTGAAGGATGATATGTTGAGAAAGTTGCATCTTGCGTGCCTCAGGACTCCATAGGCGACTTGAGATGCATCGAGATGAAAAGAGAGACCCAAGTTTAGTCTTTCTGGTACAGAGAAGAACCAAGAGTTGATTGATTTCATCCTTCTTCTTTTTTATATCTACCGATGTGGTGAGCTCTTTAAGATTAATAGTTGTATTATCAGATAGTAATTCAACAACTTTATTGAGGAACACATCGTCTAGTTCCATATCCTTCACGTCTACCAATTTTTTTTTTCCTTTTTCTTTTTCCTCATCCGTAACATCTGCCCATTTTCGCTTCCCTTTTGCTAAATGATCAATGTCTTCAATTTTTGGCTTAACTTTCTGTACATCGTTGCTGTCGTCCATTTTTTGCTTGCCTTCCTAAAAAAAAATAATATCAGTCATTTTTTGCTTCTCTTTCTCCATATCGTTGACCATATCTTTGTTTTGATTCTCTTTATCGATAGTCTTAATACCCTCCTTGTTTTCATTCTCTTTGTCCATATCGTTGATGTACTCCATTTTTTTATTATGTTTCTCTATTTTTTAGGTTATCTTTGTAAATTCTTGACCTACATATATAAAGAGTTTTTATAACCTAACTAGATGAAAAAAATAATTAAAAATTAAAAAAAATTCATTTATTCAATTTAATAAATTTCGAAATTCTCATAAAAATTGTATACCACACACCTTTTTATAAATGTATTTAATTACTAGTTTAACTTCCAATACAAAGTTTAAGTTTTAAATTATAATAAAATTATTATGACTTTATTGTAAAGGCAATTGTTCAACTACCCATCATTTATTACTATTATTATTTGAATTACACACTTATATAATATTTCAAAAAATTCGGCCAAAATAATAAAGGTAGTTATTTATATATTTATTGCATTTTTCAATTTTGAGAAATTTTTGCTTATCAATTTAATATGTTTTTCTTTCATTAATTTTTTTCCATAAAGGAATCCAAAATTTCGAACATGCTATTATTATTAGTTACAAATTTTGGTCAAATTTTCAATAATTTAAAAAAAAAAAAAAAGGAAAATATAACCAATTCATTTAGTTATTAATTTTAGTTACATATCGTTGATGTACTCCGTTTTTTTATTATGTTTATCTATTTTTTAGGTTATCTTTGTAAATTCTTGACCTACATATATAAAGAGTTTTTATAACCTAACTAGATGAAAAAAATAATTAGAAATAAAAAAAAAAATCA
The DNA here is from genome assembly GCF_963169125.1 of Humulus lupulus. Classification (NCBI taxonomy): domain Eukaryota; kingdom Viridiplantae; phylum Streptophyta; class Magnoliopsida; order Rosales; family Cannabaceae; genus Humulus; species Humulus lupulus. The sequence goes on along the minus strand of NC_084793.1, from coordinate 34,644,569 downwards.
TTTATTCAATTTAATAAATTTCGAAATTCTCATAAAAATTGTATACCACACACTTATTTATAAATGTATTTAATTACCAGTTTAAGCTTTAAATTATAATAAAATTATTATGACTTTATTGTAAAGGTAATTATTCAACTACCCATCATTTATTACTATTATTATTTGAAATACACACTTATATAATATTTCAAAATATTCGGCCAAAATAATAAAGGTAATTATTTATATATTTATTGCATTTTTCGATTTTGAGAAATTTTTGCTTATCAATTTAATAGGTTTTTCTTTCATTCATTTTTTTTCCATAAAGGAATCCAAAATTTCGAATATGCTATTATTATTAGTTACAAATTTTGGTCAAATTTTCAATAATTTAAAAAATATATATAAATAAATAGGAAAATATAACCAATTCTCATGAATGATGCATATAAGTTATTTTTAATAAAATATACATGAAAAATAATAAAAAATTTCGACAAAATAAAAAAAAACTTGAAATTCTTAATAATATTAGAGAGATTAATGTAAGAATCAATCACTAGGACTGAAGAACAATGTCATAACAAACTCATAAACTTACAAAATAAAACAAAGAAGAAACTTGATAATAATTTAAGTAAAATAATAAAACTGATAATCTACTCATCCTTGTCGGAGTTCAAATCAATTCCACTGATATCGATTTTTTCATCCTCCAAGAGAACTTTCATATTCTTTTTGAATAGTTCTTCGTTGCCACCCAATAATTGATCGAAGACGTCTTCGTCATCCATCCTCACCTTCTGGAGTTCTTCTCTCCAAAGTTCAATTTCATATTCCAAATTTTCAACCATAAGAGAAGTCAAACATTTTCTTCTTTGTTGTTGCTTCTTGGCAAAAATGACAATTTCAGACTCCGATTCGCTTTCGCTTTGAGAAGTCTCTTCTTTGGCAAATGTTTTGACGATGGATAATTGGCGTTCTAGCAATTCAATCATTGAAAGAATAGGTACATGGAAAGTTATAAAGTCTTCCATAATAATGAAAAATTGTTTAGAAGAGATGTAGGAATTTTCTAGAGAAATTGATGAAGAGATATATATTTTTATGAAAACTATTTAATCTACTTTAGAATATATATAGCCTAAGAAGATGTTGTGTAGGGTTATGAAAAAATATTTTTTAATTGTTTGTTTATGAAAATAATATATTTAATGAGTAATTGCAACTTTTCAAATACATGCATATTTCCATTTTCGAAAATATAGGGTATTATTTGGCTACATGCAACTTTTCATTTAGTGTGCATTTATGATACGAATAATTGCATCTATTAATTTTGAGGTGGTTATTCCAATTTTTGAAAATATAGGGTATTATTTGGCCACCTATTTTTTTCGAAAATTGTTCCTATTTTATTGAAATGGTGTATGAAAAAAAAGACATTAATTGGAAACCGATTATGTATCTTTTTAATGGTCATATATTATTTGAATATTAAATCATATTCCTTAATTATTTATTGGGTAAAATAAACATTTTTATTATTAATTGACAATAATCATTTTTTTAAAATTTAATTATTTTTTTTAATTTCACTGTATTAAATATAATTTTGTAAGATGTTAAATAACGATAAGAAACACAATAAATTTTAAACTTTTTACTGAAAAACTTAAAATATTTGTTCATATTAAAAATTAAGCATAAAATAAAAACAAAATACAAATAATTAATATTCTCTAACTTAAAATCTACTCTTCATTTCCCTTTATCTTTTTATTTGAAGATTCTCCTTCTTCATCTTCCATAATCCTCTTCTCGATACTTTCACGAGTCTTCTTCATTTTGACAAGTTCTTTGTTCCAATCTTCAATTTCTTCCTTCAAGTTTTCAACATACATCTTGTTCAATCCCCTCCTCATTTTTCGAGATATTGTGGCAAACTTGTAGGGAAAATTTGTTCCATCTTCGAACTCAGTAAATTTTGATGAAGGCAAGATCTCTGCTACTGACAAAATGAATTTCAATTTTTTTATCATGCCTTCAGCAAGAGAGATGAGATCTTGAATCATGTTATCCATGAGGAATGTTGAAAGACAAAGAAATATGTGAAATGAGAGTAAAGTAGGTTGTGTTTGAAGAAGAAGTGTATAATATATAAAGTGTGTTATTAAATAATTAAAAAAAATATATTAATTTATTAACAATTGCAACTCTTCAACTTCATTGATTTAAATATTATATAATTAGAAAAAAAATATTCAGCCATTAATGTTGTTGGAGAGACACAAAAATTTCGGCCACATTAATAACTATTATTATATATTTAATTTTTTTTTCAACTCTAAACCTTCATGCATGTACATAAAACCTAGATTTCACATTTTATTATAATTATTATTATTTTAAAATTTATTTTTAAAATATACATTTATATTTTTTTGGGAACCTATACATATTTTCGAAATACCCTATTTATATTTCCAAAAAATATTATATTATATTTAAACATGATAAAAATTAATAGGATTTAGATAATAACATTTATATTTTTTTGGGAACCTATACATATTTTCGAACCTATACATAAAACCTAGATTTCAATATTTATATAACAAAACATTGCATGTTTAATTAGAAAGACTTATTCATTTGAAAGATACATATTCATCTTCCCAATAAAATAATACATTTATATTTATATTTTTTTGGGAAAGTGGGATAAATATGGGGAGTAGAAAGATTTGATTTTATCATCAATATGTATTGAAATAATAATAAACAACATGCTTTTTCGGTTTTTTAAAAAGAAAAATCAATATTAAATGTAAATTTTATTATCACCACTATACTTAAATCATGCATTATAATTAAAATATAAAAAAATAAAAATTAATTGGACAATGAAATATATTTTTCGGTATTAATTTATTTTATTTTTATAGTAAAATAATATCAAATTTTATTATTTTTAAATGAACTTGCAAAGTTTTAATTATGAAAAATAACCATAAAAATTTAACTTTCAATTCATAACCGATAAATCATTATATAATATTTTAAAACAAAGTATGAATATTCCTACATATTCATGAAAGAGTTCAACAAAGTTTCATGATATACTATTTCGCGTTCAACATCATACATTAGACGCCTCCAATACAAGTCCTCCTTCTCAGAAGCATCGATGAACGTTTGTCCTAATTCATTATGAATTTCTCTAATCTTACATACTTTAGTACTTTCTCCACTCCATTCTCCAAATGCTTGATCGATGAAGACGGTTCTCACTATACTTCTTTCTTCGAATGATCTCATGAGGCGCAACTTAATTTGTTCCACGAAATTGTACAACTCTCCACTTAAGTATTTTTCTTTGCATTTCGAAAGTGATCTAGTAAGAATTATTTCCTCTACCATCTTGTTGTCCATTTTCTTTCTATTTTTTGGGTACCTAAATGGACAACCTTAGTGATGATGATGAACTAGGGTTGCCTAGTCACACACATATATATATATATAAAGAGTTTGTATTCAACATTGTTTTTCTACACAAATAATTAATAAGTAAGAGAAGACATCGGGAATAATAATGAGTGATGAGCAAGACGAGGAGTCAACTACTCCGGAATAATTAATAATATTTATAAAAAATATTTACTTTAAATTTACACTAAGGATTTTTTTAAAATATATCATTTTCGAAATATATCTTAGTAAAAAATTAGTCATTTTCGAAATACATTTTATAGGATAAATGGCTTTGTTTATTTTTGAAATATATTGCTACAAGAAAAAAAAATTGATTTGTAAATTGCTAACAATAATAATAATTAAAAAAAGATCAAATTTCCATTAACAAAAATAAAATTCTTAATTCAATATAGATGAGCAAACACTCTAATTTTGTAGACAAAATAGACAATCCCTAAATGTCCTTGAAAGCATCCAACAACATTTCATGATATACAATTTCACGTTCAACATCATACATTTGTGTCGTCCAATACAAGCACTCCTGCTCAGATGCATCGATGAACTTTTGGAATAATTCATTCTGAATGTGTCGAATTTCACGTACTTTAGGGCTTTCTCCACTTCATTCTCTAAATGCTTGATCCATCATTGCCTTTCTCATTGTAATTCTTTCTTCAAGTGATCTATTGAGGCGTATCTTAATCTCTTCCATGAAACTGTACAACTCTCCACTTAAGAATTTTTCTTTGAATTTCGAAAGTGATCTAGTAAGAATGATCTCCTCTATCTTGTTTATGTTCATTTTCTCTCTATGATGAACAATCTTTATGATGATAAAAAAAATGTTCTAGCCACATATATATAATGAAGTAGTAATAAAGAAGATAAAACATGAGGAATAATAATGACTGATGGGAAATACAAGGAGTCAATTATGCTAAGTATTCATTTTTGAAATACTACAAATATTATTATTATTATTATTATTATTATTATTATTATTATTATAATTAATTATTTTACCAAATAAAAATATTAATTGTAATAAATACAAATAAATCCATAAATGTCATTGACTACTCATATTCTTATTTTTTATTTATTAATTCTATTAACATGTATAATTAAGTATTTTTTAACAATATTTTCGAAAAATTGTCATTATTTATATTAAAAAATTATATAAAAAAAGTAATGACTTTTTAAACTTTCGACAAAACCCACTAATTTTTTATTACATTTTTTATAACGAAAAATAAAGATAAAAAAGAAATATACATATTACAAAATAACAATATTTATAACCATTAAAAAAAATAAATTTTCTATTTCATAATAATATGTTAAATTCAACATACATCTAACAAATAAAGAGAGAGTACAATCATTTAAATAAAAATTGTAAAAAGATACAACAGTCTTCAATCTTTGATCCAATTTTTCAAGCACCACTTTTGAAAAGTAATATCGCGTTCAAGCTTGACGAGTTCAATCCGCATGTAGTAATCTTCCTTTTCTAGAGCATGGATGAGCCTTTGACAGGTTTCAGTTTGGAGTATTTGGAGCTCACGGGCCGGAACACAGTTAAGATTAGTAGAGATGCTTCCTGACAACAAGAGTTGTTGAATGGTATTTATTTTACTACTAATGCAAAGAAGACGAGTGTTTATATCGTACCTCCTATTTTCGAATTGTATTATAAGTTGTTGGACATCTTTGTTTTTTGGAACAATGGTTTCCAAACACTTTGGTTCCTCCGACGTGTGAGATACATCATCTGTAGTACACCCCTCATTCTTTTGCTTCATTTTCCCATTTTTCTTCAGGTCTTCCATTTTCTGCTTCCCTTTATCCTTTTTGTTCATGTCTTTCATTTTTCCTTCTCTTTCTCAACCTTGTTTTTCATGTAATACTAATACATGCAATAGATTATTTATAAATAATTTTAAAACTTATCATTCAATAGTGTAGTTAATAATGATGGTATCTTATCAAATTAATATGAGTAACACCTATTGAGATTCCCTATTATTTTTTCGAATTTTTCAATATAAATTTAAAAAAAATTGTGTTTTCAAAAAATGAATTTATTCTCATAAATTTCTACACATTTGTTACATCACATGTTTAATTTATCAAGACACATATTCATCTTCACAACACCAATTAAAAAAGTTAATAATTATATATTTTCAAAATATAATTAAACAACATTTATTATGTTTAAAGAACCTAGACATAGAATCAAAATTAATTCAATATTTGTATACATTTATTACACTCTATGAGTTATTCAAAAGTCAAGTTTTCAATTAAAAAATATTAATTTCGAATTTCATAATAAATTTTAAACAAATTTACATTAATTTTTGCCATATTAATTTAATATTATTTTATATTTCGATTTTTATTTAATTCATTTTTAAAAAAATGTTACACATAATTATTAAAAAGACACTTGTTCAACTTCCCATTGAACAAACACATTTGTTCAAATTTAATTTTCTTTTATTTTGAAATTAATTTAAAAATTTGTACATAATTATTGAAAAGACTCCTGTTCAATTTCCCATTAAAGAAACAATTCAATTTACCACTGTATTTTTTTCGAAATTATTTAATAAAAGCTATACATAATTAATAAGAAGATACATATTCAACTTCCAATTTACCAATGTATTTTTTCAAAATTATTTAATAAAAAGTATACATAGTTTTTGAAAAGACACTTGTTCAACTTCCCATTAAACAAAAGCAACTGTTCAATTTACCATTGCATTTTTTAAAATTAATTAATGAAAATTATACATAATTAATAAAAATATACATATTCACTTCCCATTCTTCCCATTTCGAAAAATACAATGGTTGGAAGTTGAACAAGTGTCTTTTTAATAATTATGTATAACATTTTAAAAGGGAGTTATTCATATTCCTAACCACCTATCATAAATGCTTTTTATTCTTCTCATCAAATTTTAAATATAACACAAAAATTAGTATAATTTCCAAGATGGAGATTACTATGGAGCCTAGAAGGATTGATGAAGATAGTGACAATCATGAAACAAAAAGTGAATCCAACTATGAAGTCAAAGATGCAGAGAATGAGGTTGAATATGAAAACATTATCTCGCGTGAACTAGACAAAGACATTGTTATTGAAGGCGAAAGTAACAATACAATCGATCAAGTTAAGGAAGAACAACATTTTCGTGTACTCGGAAAATGGCCTCAAGCATTACTCGATATGGAGTTTTCGGAAGGTTTTTTTGATGTTGAATCAAGCAACACTGACGGGGAAATAGATGTTGTCCAGTTAATTAAAAATATCAACGGTTCACCAACAATATGTACAGATTCGAATGAATATTATAAGGAGCTTGAACGAAACGATGATGGCCAGGTAGATAACATCCCTTCTTCTACCAAAACCTTTCCAAACTCGAAAGGTTTCTATAACATTCTCATGAAAGCAAAAGACTTGCGTAGAAGAACTAAAGATATGCATGATTGTCTCGATAAAGGATTAAAATTTGAAACTCGCATCAAGCTTTTGGATTTGGAAGATGCTATTAATAATCTTATTGGTGCAATTTGTGATGCATGATTGTCTCTATATATATGCATCAAGCTTTTTTTGTACTAAGAATTATATGAAAGCTATTTATATTTTATGTTTACAAGGATCTTATGAGTGTTGTAAATTAAACCATTATATAATAAAAAGTAAAATTTCATTAGTTCAATCAAACATAAAAATATAAATCTACAAAGTACAATAGTAGATAGACAAACAAACAATTTCCTTACGCTCTCTTAAACTTTTCCATCATTCTCAAGAGCACATCCATATTTTTCAAGTGCTCATCAACTTTTGTTTGTCCCTCTTCGAATAGTTTCTTCATTTTCTCAAATAATGCTTCGCGATTGTCGGATCCAAAACTCACTCCAACATGATCAATCAAATGTGTAGCAAGCAACACAATCTCTTTAACTTCTTCCTCTCCTAAGTCATCATAATATTGAGTAAATGGACACATTCTTAAAAATATAAAATGATTTCAAACTCTACCTAAAAACAAAGTTTATGTTTGCCTACAAATGATATCAGTGTATATAAGATAAAATGATTTATAAATAGTGTTAAAAACCATATAATTTCGAAATTATGACATTTAAAATACCCATTTTAAAAAAAAAACTAAATTCCATTTTGAACCAATACCTGAATTGTTTTGGTTAAATTAATAAATAAGATGGGTAATAATTATGAAAAATATAGCAATTGATGGGCTATTCCATATCCCAAAAATCATGCTAAAAATTATGATTAGTTACACTTCTCAAAACATAAAATGAACATATTTCAATTCCCAAAAATAACACAATAATTTTGTTATTGGTTAGGTTGATTATTCATAATTATACCATTAAATTCTAAATGGTTAGGTTGGTATTAACTAGTTTAGTTACTATGCATTGATTTTTAATTTAAATTTAAAACACAATTTCGAAATAAATTTAATTTTTTATAGATAAAAAGGTTTGGTTGAGTTAGTTTGTGTAAAAAAAATATATATTTTATTAAAATTTCACTTAAAAAAACGTGAGCAATTAATTTAGAAAATGCCATCTAATTGCATTAAATGCATGCATTCATAAATTCATTCTAATACCCTAATATCATGCTCTATTTATGTTTGGTTGAGTTATTAATCATTTCTCATAAAAAACGTGTACAATTAAGATCATGTCAACTAATTTCATTAAATGCATGTCTCCATAAATCCATTCCAATTCCCTAACATTATGCTCAAAATTCTGATTGGTTGATATATTAATTAATAAATTCGAAATTAACACTTACAAAATAGTTTTTATTTAATAAATATGATATTAATGTCTACAACTAACCCTTTGAAACTTCCAATAAACATTAAAGCTGATTGTGAAAATGATAAAATTTAAAGTGTGTTTTAATCTTGTTAATAAATAATTAATTCAGAAATAAACTACTCAAATTCTCCCAAATATTGATCATCTTCTAATTTCTCAAAATTGATAAATAATAATACAAATTTCTTTCTTTTACACAACTTGATTGAGAATAACAAAATTAGGGCAAAGATCATTGTCCCTAGTACTATATTCCTCTGCTTGAAATGAACTCTTGAACATCTTTCAATAATTTTGCTCTATTCTTGTTGAAATTTGAGCATGCAATCCACGAAGCTATGTGACACCTTTCTTCATTAGAGTCGAACTACAATAGTGAAAAAAACTCAAGTATAGTATGATAAGAACAAAATTAAAAAAAAAAAAAAAAACTTAGTATGAAATCTACTTACCACAAAAGACCGCGAGTCGAGCTTACAACTATTCATCATAAATAATATGACAAAGACTCCACAATCGTACAAATTTTGTTGTCTAGGGACATTTCTACCACGAACTATACCAAAACTAGCAAAGTTGAAACTACCAGGTTTTCTTTTGATCTGATTCTCCAAGAACAAATCTAGATTGCGTAGCTGCATTTGCACTCTAACATCAGAATTTATAAATTTAAAATTTATAAAAAAGTAATATATTCAACCAATAAAAACTTACAATATCAACAATCTTAGATGACTGTAATATAGGATTCTTTTCATCGGCAAGTGAGTCCCAAACTTCTACTTTTTTTTCTTTAAGTATCACCTGTGCAAGAATGAAGTGTCTTACAAGCAACATAGGAATATAAATCTATATGTATAATTGTTGTTAGAAATTACATAATAAATAGATGCTTAAAAATGTATTCAACAGAAACCATTAGAATTATACTTCATTGCAATGTTCGAGGGAGCCCATAAATCTTTCGTAGTAATGCATTTTCCTCCAAATTTGATGTAGTGGTAAATTGGAGTAGGAGTCGGGTAGTAAGTATTTCTATTGTCATAATTTAAAAAAAAAATTAACTTCACAAACATGAAATATGTTTTGACAAAAAAGAAAAACAACAAAAAACTCACCATATTTCGAGCAGGAAGATACCAATTCTTACACTCTTTACCCTTCTTCAACCTCTCATCCTCGGTCAAGAATGAAGAAACCATAGTAACAATCTGCATTTACCAAAAAAAAAAAAATTATAACGGTCATACTAAAATTATTAATATATACAAATGAATTACCTCAGTCTCCAACTCCGTTTTAGGTCCAAGATACCGGAAGTCGGACCGTCGTAGAAAACTAGACTCACTTTCAACTATAATTTCCCTAGGATATATTCAATAATATACATTAAAATATATTGAAAAAATGACAAAAAATATATACATTAAGATAGAAAAACTTACATTTGATCAGAGTTTGAGAAAATGTATTCTAACACTTCCCTATCTTTCGGTCTTAAAGTATTACTGAGTTTAAAATGTTTAAAGAACACAACATCATCTTGACTAAAAACATGTTTTTTTAAAAATAGTGATTGTGAGGCCTTTTCGTTAATGGATTCATATGTCAATTTTTTCTTCTTCTCATATCTACATGGAATTTTATCTTTGGCTTGTAAATCCAGTTTAATTGAGTGTAGTTCATCTCTCAACTCTTTCAACTCATGCTCAATTACTATCCTCCATTCCATTTCTGATTCCATCACGAAGTTCTATACAAAAAAATTGACGAAGATTATCACTATGTAAGAAATATTTTTGAAAAATAATAATATGTTTGAAAAATTTACATGATGAAATTTTCAAAACTTTAAAATTCCTCACATTTCTAGTTTATTGAAGAAAAATGAACTACAAAATAATTTGTAATAATAATGTTTTAAAATTTCTTTTATAAAATATGAAATTTTTAAAACCCTATAACCTTCAATGTAAATTTATAAACCTAATAGTTGATTTATAAGAAGTTTGAATAATTTCGAATTTTACAATGGGAGAAAAAAAAATGATAATTTATATGTAAAAATAAAGAAATCACATGAATGATTGAAAATCTTGCAAGAAACACTATGAAAAATCTAGAGCTTTTTCATAAAACATTTTAAAAAAAAATTGTTCTTGTGAGATTTTACTAGACAAGTTTTTCAAGAGAAATAAGATTTAATCATTTTTTTGAATTTCAAATCCTACATGACAAATAAAACTAAGTTGGAATTAAAAAAAAAAAGATCTAGTAGTGAATTTTGAAATATGAAATTGGTGAAATAGATGATAAATTGTTTGTAAAAATAAAGAAAGTAAAAAAATGATTGAAAATCTTGCAAGAAACACTACGAAAAATCTAGAGCTTTTTCATCAAACATTTTAAAAAAAATTGTTCTTGTGAGATTTTAATAAACAAGTTTTCAAGAGAAATAAGATTTAATCTTTTTTTTTTTTAATTTCAAATTCTACATGAAAAATAAAACTAAGTTGATATTTTTTTAAAAAAAAACCTCTAGTAGTGAATTTCGAAATATGAAATTGGATAAATAGATGATAATTTGTTTGTAAAAATAAAGAAAGCACAAAAACGATTGAAAATCTTACAAAGAACACTATGAAAAATCTAGAGTTTTTTCATCAAACACTTTCAAAAAAATAATTCTTGTGGGTTTTTACTAAACAAGTTTTTCAAGAGAAATAAGATTTACTCATCTATGTGAATTTCAAATACTACATAACAAAAAAAAAGATGGATTTTTTTTGAAAAAAATGGAAAATCTACTAGTGATTTTCAAAAATGATATAGAAAACTTACTTGAAAACACTTTAAAAAATTGGAGCTTCTTCGGTAAACAAGTTTTTTAAGATTAGTAAATTTTGTATAAAAATATATATAATATATAAAAAATTTGAAATATGCTTTATTAATTAGCCAACTAATTGTAGTTGGGAAGATATGAGTCATTAATGCATAAGGAATGAATCTGGAAAGAACAAGGAATGAACAAGGAATGAAAGGAATGGAGAAAGAATGAAGAAGGAATGAGGATATGGAATCTTGGAATGAATCTTAAATAATGATTTTTTTAATTATTTAATTAAATTAAAAGGTGACCGCCATGTCAGCAGGTAACCCATTATCAAGTTTGAAAAAGTCAAAGATAGCATTAATTAACATATTTAAATGTGGACCATTGGATCTTAATCCAATGACTATTAATTGACAACCCATCCATGGGGAAAAAACTCAATCACCATTAAAAGTGAACCTATATATATATATATTAAAAAAACAAAAGCATATTTGACACTCAAATCATCTTTTTAGAAATAAACAAAATTAATCACAATTTTTTTTTTATTGGTTAACTCAAAATAAGACCCAATATAAATATTAATAATTTTATACATTTTAAAAGTATGCTATAAAATAAATTTTTATTTCTTAATATGTGATAATGGGAACATTCATATTAATTTGTCACAATTAATTAATTAGAAAGCGTGCGAGGGGAAAAGAAAAAGAGGAGTGCCAAATTGCCAATACATCCACTCTTAAAAAAAAGTACACATATATAGCTATCCTAATTGTTTTTCTTAGAGCATACGCAACATTTGTATTTGTTTCAGTTATTTTAATCATGCATTATCAAGTAATTATTAAGATCATTATTGCTCAAAATACTCTGGTGAGAATATTTGGTAGAAAAGAAAAATTATTATCCCCAACATTATTATGATTCACAATGCTAATAAATAATCATTTCAAGCCTACTTTATTATTATGATGTCTCATTTTTTAGATTTCAGTTTCACACATGTGAATAAGTCATAACTTAATTTTTTTTATATGACATTATTCGTTGTGATTATGACATCTTTTCTGTATGTTTTTTAAAAATTATGAATAATTTAGTGCGTATAAAATAGAGTTCTTAATATTTCAAACTACTTCCTGTGTGCCAAAAAAAATTTCAACTATATCAACACACTAAATTATTTATAAATTCCCAAATGTCGTAACTACAAGATAACTTATCCATGTATGACATGCCCTATATTATTATATTTCTTAGTACATTAACTCCTTCATATTCTTATTTAAAACTCATATTCTATATGAACTACATGAGTATGCTTCTCTTTCACAATGCTGGATAATTTTAAAAGAGAAGAAGCACAAGCCAAGGGGGTCAGGGCCCAGTCCAGTCCAGAAGTGGTGAACTGATGCAGTGAGGTAATCAATGGCCATTAATTGAGAAGAAAAGAAGTCAGCCTTATCTGCTCTATTATTACCATTGTTCTGTGTACCCTGCACTCACCACCACCTAACCTCACCTGTTCCTTATTCTATTACTGGACTTGTAGACAATCTATCCTCTCTTTTTTTACCTAATTTTTTCCCTAAGAAAATCAATAAATAAAAACAAACACCATCTTGGAAACAAAGAAAGAAACAAAAAAATATCCTAGTAGTACTAAACCTTTTCACATGCAAGCATATAATTTTTTTTTTTGAAAGAAACACAAGATGATAGTCACATTGAAGATTTGTCAAAGTAATGATCAGTGTGGTGACCACTAATTAAATTATGCACTAAGATTGAATCATTGTAATCTCTTTGATGAAATCTGACAAAGCACGTAATTGTAAAGATAAACTTTGTCATTTTTTCATATCCATCTCATCTCTCAGCCAATAAAGTAAAGATAACATTTTCACTGATAAAATCTGTACATTTTCAAGTTTCAATTACTATATAAGACAATAGAAACAGTTTCGGGACTTGATATTTGTAGCCCTGACTACTGTTCTGTGGTTTGCCAATGCTTTATTGATTAAAGTTGAATATCGGGAAGAATTAAATTGAAATTTATGGCTCTTTAGCCAGCTATGAAAAAACCCTTTACCCCAAAACTAGAGGAGAAAATCTCGATTGGTATTTTTGCTTTGTCTTTTATTAATAATTATCACAACATGGATAGATTCTTTCCTTTTTTTTTCTTTCTTTTTTACTGATTTAAGACCCCACATGTATGTTGTAACCAAATTGTTCGTTACTTTTACTACAAGTCAAACTATCAAACAAAAAAGTGCTCATCACAACTAAGAAAAGCAAAGATAACAAATGTAAGATTTTTTTCTGATGATGTGCTTATTTCCATTTGGACCACCCAGAGTTTTAATTTGTTGATAATATTTTTTTTCCAAAAAGAAAACTAGAAAAACAGGTGCGTACTCACTGACCAGAAAGCAAAAGTACCAGCACAACAGTGTGCCTCATAGTTTTGCCAAAATATAATTATAAAAAAAATTAAAATATCACACTGAATAGGCCAACATCACCAGCTGCAGCCTGCAAGCACATGAGCATGGCCCATTTCCATTGGTCAGGATCTGTGTTTGGTTTCTTATAAATAGGAGCCAGCTGCTCCCACCCTTTTTGAAAAAATATACAGAGAAACAAACACCATGGGGAGTCAAATAAATGTTCTGTTCCTTTTGATTACTAATGTGGTAATGGTGTTAAGTGCTTCTGGTTCTACTACAGATGACAACTACATCTCAGTGGTTGGAGATCCCGGAATGAGAAGAGATGGGCTCAGAGTGGCCTTTGAAGCTTGGAACTTTTGCAATGAAGTTGGCCAAGAAGCTCCACACATGGGGAGCCCCAGAGCTGCCGATTGTTTTGATCTCACAGGTAAAAAAAAAGTAGACTTAAATCTTCTTTTCATGTTCTTTTTTCTGGTTCTTACTTATTTTATTGGGGGCAGGTTCTTCTCTTAAACACAAGGTAACAAAAGAAGATAACAAACTTGGAGTTGGGATGCCATTCTCTGGGTTGAGTCCAGAAAATGCCAACAATGTAGACCTTTACGCAGTACAGAAAGAGCTTTATCTGGGTTCTCTATGTGAAGTTAGAGACACCCCAAAGCCATGGCAGTTTTGGATGGTTATGCTTAAAAATGGTAACTTTGACACTAACTCAGGTTTGTGTCCGGCTAATGGGAAAAAGGTCGGACCCTTTAGCTCAACTAGGTTCCCTTGCTTTGGGAAAGGGTGCATGAATCAACCCACCTTGGTCCATGATGAGACTGAGTTATTTGGTGAAAGCATGAGAGGGGGTTTTAATGGCACTTATGATTTGGGTTCTGAGCCTGCAAAGGGGCTTGATGGGATTTCCTTCTATGAGGTTATCTGGGAAAAGAAAGTTGGAGTTGGAAGTTGGGTGTTCAATCATAAACTCAAGACCTCAAAGAAGTATCCATGGCTGATGCTGTACCTCAGAGCTGATGCAACTCAAGGATATTCTGGTGGATATCACTATGACACAAGAGGAATGCTTAAAACGGTCAGTGAAACATAACTTTTTATGTTTAGTTTTAAATTAGTCTAATTTTTTCCTTAATGACGAGGTCACAATAATTGCATTAGACTAATTGCTCGACTTTATACCTCGTAGCTGAGAAAGTCAGGTCCATTCATTGCTCTGTTTATCAGTCATGGTCCTCTTTTCATGAATAGTTAATAATTGAATAAGAATACATATAAAATAATATTGGGAATCTAACTGGGGTCAATACATGAAGTTGTTTTCATATGGACGTGGTTTAACCAGTACAAGGCTACATGATTCAGTAAAGGTCATAATTCTGACTTGAACCTACTAATCTATTCTAGTATGGTTCAACTTGATGTTTGACAAAATAGATATTTTTATTAATGTCACTTCGTAAAATGTAAATGTTTTGATAATATGTAAAATAGATATTCTATCAATACATTGGACACTTTGTTGGGAATGATATTTTCACTAATTACTCAACCTTTTAAATTTATACTGTATTCAGCTACCAGAATCACCAAATTTTAAGGTGAGACTGAGTTTGGATATCAAGAAAGGAGGAGGACCCAAGAGCCAGTTCTACCTGATCGACATAGGCAGCTGTTGGAAGAACAATGGCTTAGCCTGTGATGGTGAAGCTTTAACCGATGTTACCAGATACACTGAGATGATAATCAACCCTGACACACCAGCTTGGTGCAGCCCCACAGGTTTACAGAATTGCCCACCTTACCACCTAACACCCCAAAACATAAAGATTTACCGTAACGACACAGCCCGCTTTCCATACTCGGCTTATCACTACTACTGCGCACCAGGCAATGCCAAGCACTTGGAGCAGCCTGTGAGCACTTGTGACCCTTACAGCAATCCTCAGGGGCAAGAGATAGTTCAGTTGCTACCTCACCCCATATGGGGTGACTATGGCTATCCCACCAAGAAAGGCCAAGGTTGGGTGGGTGACCCCAGGACATGGGAGCTTGATGTGGGTGGCCTTTCGAGTAGACTCTACTACTATCAGGCTAGTACTCATAACAAAACAAAACAAAACCAACCTTTAATCAACAAGTAGTCATTATCAAAGTTGTTTTGAGTTAACACCATGATGTTATGTTTTTGGTTTGAGCAGGATCCAGGGACCACTCCAGCTAGAAGGATATGGAGTTCGATTGATGTGGGGACTGAGATTTTTGTGAGTGACAAAGATGAAGTGGCAGAATGGAGCCTAAGTGACTTTGATGTTCTGCTCGCTACTCCAAAGTCCTAGTCTCATTTAGTATTTTATATAACATAATAATAGATATATATTCATATATATTGGAGCCCAAAAAGAAAGCCCGCAAGGGCAGGGGCAGGGTGAGGTTAATGTTTTAGTTTCTGTCATTAAAATCATCAGAATTGATGTGTTAAACAAAATTAATGATAACAAGGTCTGAGGTTGGAATAGCATATAGCAATTAATATATAGTTTCCTCAACTTAAAAAGAAAAGAAAAGAAGAGAAGAGAAGAGAAGAGAAGAGAAGAGAAAAAACTATATATTTGGTGTCTTCCACAACCATTTGAAGATAAATACAAACTAACCTACTATCGGACTGGGACTGTGGAGATGTAGATGTAGACATAGAGAGTACTACACTTTTGAGTATAGCTAGCAGAGCATGTGGGGGGATGTCACCAAAGTCAAAAGTGGAGTAGGAAGAGGACGAGGGAGGGTATCCACTGTCCACCGAGGCACTGAGCAGTGTCCAATTAAGTAAAGTGTTGTTCTTCAGCAAAAAAAAGAAAAGAAAGAAAGTAAAGTGTTGCTCACGGACGAGTGAAAGTGATGCCAAAGCCAAGTAAAGCCAACAGCTCATGCGCATGCTTGCCATTGTATTGTGCTCTTCTTCTTCTTTGGGTTGGCTTTGGCTTGACTACTCAATTCTCAAAAAGAGCATGTGCTTGCTTTGTTTCATGTCTACAATTTTCCATGTTTTTGTCCTAATATTAATGTTTGGGCTCTCATTTCAACTAATCTAATTCTCCTTCTTGCATACAACTTGTTTTTCCGTACGAATTATTTTCAGAAATTTCTCTTTTGCGTGTATGCTATGTACAATTATACACGGTATTTATATGCTATAAGCAAAAAAGTCTAAATAAGTGTGAGCATAAAACTTGAAATGAAAACCTCTATTATCTAAGATGAGTAATGATATGTACACATAAAAATATGCACTTAACATTATATTATATGACGTGATACTATTTTTTAAAATATTGTATCTCAATTTTGATAAATGTGATTAACTAAGTTAAACTGTCACGTCAATATTTAAGTGTATATTTTAGGTGCACGAAGCGTTATAAGAGACCCTAAGTAAAATTATTACGTAGACCAATAATAATAATAATAAATTTAAAAAAGGTGAGCCCTTCTATTTGTTGAATATCGGGCTTCTAGGAAATTTAGGTTGTGGATGCCTAATACTTTATAATACTAATTATCAATATAAAGGATCATGCCTTGTTTTTGTTGTATTAGGCTTCTCTTGAAAATATATTATCTTTACCCTTTCGGATGAGAGAGAAAAAGAATTGCACTTTTAAGAATTTGTATATATGTATTTTTTTATTTTAAAAAGATATAATTATTATTATTTTGTAACAATTGTACGGTAACATTAAAAAAATATATAAACTTCCTCTGGTAACCGGTAACGGGGGTACGTGCCTAAGACAAATACCAAGTAATATAAAAATAAATAAGGTTTATTCTTTGTTAAATTTTGTGTTTTGTCCTGATACTTATTTGGATATTGTGTTTTAATAAATTATTTTTTGTATTTTATATTTTGTAAAATAGTTTAAATAAAATTCTAAACTTGATTTTGGTCAAAGTTTTGTCAACTAAAATCACAAATAATTCACCAAACTAATAATTTAGAACAAAAATAAAATCATTCTACTTAAAAATTGTATTGTTATATTTAATTTTTTATTAATCAAAATTAATTTTAGGGGTCTATTTGAACTATTTTACAAAATATAATGTCTAAAAATAAATTTTTTAAAACATAAAATCTAAATAGGTAATTGAAAAAAATACATGTATAAAAAAAGTATAAACTCAAATAAATATATCTTATCTATATTTAAAAGCAAAGTCAATCTAATAATAATATCATGGGTTTTGGTGTTTTCAGTCGTACATTATAATACAGCACCTCGGTTAAAAAAGGAAAAAAAAAGTGTAGAACTATTTTTTTCGACAAGATATAGAACAGTATTTTAATACATACTATACCCGTGATGAAATGATGTGTGGATCAAACCTTGTTTTCAAGACAATATTTTTACTTAATTACACGCGCGATTGTGTGTTTTTCTTCTAAATTCAAGAAAATTCTGTCTTCAACTTTTAAAATTATGTTGATTCCTAAATCAATTTGTAATAGCTTAAACAAAAAAGGAGAAAAAAAAACTGCTTAAATAATAGAAGAAAATAAGTCTCTACTTACCATTATAGTAGGATATTACTTGAAGGCTTGTGATGAGTTGTAAAAGTCAAGTCGTAATACATTTTTGGCTTTAGTTTTTAAACTTATGGTACCAAATTGATATTTTCAAAGTAATTTATTCACGAACCATGTGTTTCCAGAAAGCTATTGGGGTTTGGTTTATTATTGAGTGAGTCATTTAGGATTGTTACGCACAAAACTTATTGTTTCGTAGTTTAATTAATATATACATGTGGTGAAGTTATGGGTTTGGCTGGTGAGTTAACCGTGTCAATTTCTATTCTTGGTCAAGTAATAAATTAATAATGATGGAAACTTTTCATCTCCAACTTCATTACACTCAGATCTGATTTGGGTTTGGTTTGGTTATGGTTGGCTCACTCACCACATATCAAATTCATCCATTAAAACTGTATATAAGATGATTGATGATGTTCTTTTCCTCATTCCTCTTTTCTACCTACCAGCAGCTGGTTTCTTCTTCTTAACTTCCCAAAGTTAATAAACAAGATATGATATGCTAATGCATTATTTCCTAGAACCAGACTCCATCTAATTGGTAAAACAAAAAGAAAAGTCATCCTTTTTAAAATAAATAAATAAATAAAAGAGAAATTTCTTCGGATTAGGATGGTGGTGGTGTTGTTGTGCTAAAATAGAACTATGAAGGAGTCGTTGTACTTGTACCACAAAACCAAGAAAGAAATAGTACTACCAAGAGTTTGTGTAGTACATATTTTTCGTTTAATTTTGGTGTCATGAGCTGTGGTTTTGCTTTGCACTTCGCAATTAGTAGTACGCAAAAGAGAGAGGTTGTAGTGTAGTACTAGTACTCTCTACACGATGAGCTTTAGTCATATTTGGGATGTAGATAGAAGAGAATGTTAGTACACAAACGTACAATTCTTCTCTTTGGGCCTTTTTTGTGCTCTCTCTTCTCAAATGCATTATTATAAAAACACCACAATTAAACTCTTCTAATCAATACATCACCACAGGACCACCCTGGATTTCCATCTTTGTTTAGGTTTGAGGACCAGCACAGATGATATGGTGTCTCAAAATGGTGAGGTAAATGCACAAATTTTTACACACACACACACACATATATATATATATAATTAAGATGAAAAGAGGGGGATGTGAAACAGAACAAGACAGGGAACAGACAGAGCATGGATGGAGCTTTCGACAGAATGTGAAGCCTGTTGTGGCTCTACTCATGCACTGCCTCTTCCCTGGCTCACCCTGTGCCCTCTTCCCCCTTTTCTTTCCTTTTCTAACTTATTGTTTTGTTATTTTTATAATGATCTCTCTCTCTCTAAATCTCTGTATATATATGTTTTTTGTTTTGGTTAGATGCTTTTGTTTGTTAGTATATACTAGATATATAGAGTACTTCATAAAGAAGAAATTAACTATAAGCCAAATTAGACATTGAAATGGAAAGAATGATAGTAGAAGAAAACCATGCGAGAGGGATCGACAAAGGCTACTCTATATTTGAAATTTGCTTCTTCATTTCATGACGATCCGTGGTCCTAATAAATATTCGTTTTGACTGAGAATCACCAACATATGCTTCTTCTGGATACTAGATTGGCACAGCAGATTATTCCAATTTCAGCTGAAGCAGAAGTCTGTATGTAAAACCACATTTCATGAGAATCAAATATCAAAATTCTGATGAACAAAGTCAACCTCATTAGTCTTTGACATGTTGAGTTTTTTTTTAATCATGTTGGGTTTTCGAATTGATAAAAGTTACTGTCTTTATACTATTTTCACATCTTTTCTAAACAAGAAGAGGTTTGTATGTGAATAAAGGCCATAAAGAAACCTATTTTAATATTTGTTTTCTCTGTTTTTCTATAAGAAACTAATTCAACGGAAACTAATCATATGCATAGTCAAAGCAAGCAAATAAAGAAAAACTTACTTGTTATTTTGGTCAGTCCAGCATAGAGGAGGGTAGTGAGTATTGAGTTTGTGATCTAATTTACCAGACTCAATGACCTGCAAATCCTCCAAAAGGATAACATAATGGTTGCGCACCTCCTGTGCGCTCTTCTGGCCTCCAATCATGGCAGCCACTAATTCCCAGCGACGTGGGTGTTGTTCGTCAACGACGGCCAGAGCCAGCTCAAACAACTTGTTCTCCTCCCAACTCCAACAACCCTTTGGTATATCTTCCATAATTGAAAAAACCCAAGTAAGAATATTGACAAATATTCATGAGCATTCGGATCTAGGATCCAACCTCCATGGCAGGCCAAGTCAACACAAGAATCTTTTCAGGTGGGCTTTGTTTGATTCTCTTCAGCAGATTCTCAGTTGGTTTTTTCGGAGACAATCTGTTATGGGCAGACCAACATTTGGCCACACTTATACACAACACGTTTCAAAAAATATATATAAATATACAGCATAATCTAAATCTAGTAAACTACAATCTCCATTTGTTTGGCCAAAAGAAGAAACTATTTACAAAAACAGTAAGATTAAGACACAACAATACCCAACTCTTCAATTACCATTTCTCGCAACACCAAGAATCTCTCTTTTTTAAGTTATAACTTATAAAATACCAATTCTGGCATTGGATTCCAATTGGTGTTAAAATCCAAAGTCTACGGCACGATCAGACATGATATGATATGACCTTTTTTTTTGGGAGAGAGGGGCTAAGAGATATCATATTTTATGAGTCGTGTACTGTTATGTTACTTAAACCATGGGAATAAAGTTTAATTTTTTTAACCAACCAATAATGGAAAGGGACCTAACCATTTTGATCCATAATTATTCAACAAATAATAATATAATATCATAATCACTTACGTTTCATGCTTGCAAAAATAGAAAGAGACTTGGGAAGCCCACGCAATACACACTTAAGGATATGATTATTTTTAATGACTTTGAATTAGGTGATAGGGGTGGCAAAGAAGATATGATATCAATGGGAGAAGAGTCACAAGTGGGTAGGTAAAAGCAAAATTAACAATTATTTGTCTATTTTAAAAATTGAAATAAAACATATATTTACGTAATATGTTATGGTGGCGGGTCAAAATTATTTGGGCCCTACTTCCTTTTTTTTTTTTAATTCTTAATAGGGAGGTATAGAGTATAGACTGCGGTTAAGTTGATAGATTTTTTGTTAGATAAGTTTATCTGTCCCCTTCAGTCCAGACACGACTGGACCCTTTAAGATTTACACAATTTCACTTTCGGCTTGTCATCACACATTGATATATTTGCACTGAAGCTCAATCTCAGTATTGTTTCCTTTATATTTATACTACTACTAATACCCTTGTCCTCAAGCAATGCAGTGCCAATAATTTTTTTCTAGTTATTTCCATTCTGTATTGGATAGAACAAAAGTTGATGGAATTATCTGCTTCAAACTTCACGCCCTCAAACATGACTGGTTTGAATGAATCCAAAAGGCTGGCCTTGAAGCTAACAATAGAAGCTATTTCTGTCCCTACCTTGAGGAGCTAGAATTAATACAACTAATCATGATTATTACTATGTTGCTATTTATTTGTTTTATTTGAAAATAATTAATGATGATGTTATCATCCACTTTTTCACGTGGGGCACATAAGTAACTTTTTTTGGATAAGGAATGAAGATAATGACTCTTCATGCCAACTTGCTAAGAAGTTAAGATCGTTTCTACGGGTCTTTTAGTTTTCAACTAGTAGAAGACTATAATTCCTCTCCACTTTCCTACTTTTTTTTTACACTAAACTTGATTACCAATGAAATTCATTATTAGCATCCACCAATAATGCAAAAAAGAAAAGAAAAAGGAAGTGTTTGCTAATAGCCTGGTACACTATGCAACCTATTGATATTCCAAAGTCTAACCTGAAACCAGGCACCAGTAAATCTCACGTACTGAGCTCGATACTGCTCCTGGTAAAAGACATTTCTAACCTATTTTCAGTCCGTGACAAAAGACACGAGAAAGACCGATATTCTTAATAAAGGTAACTATGGCATCAAGCAAAGCAACCATAAGAATAGGAACAAAAATTCAATGAAAACGAATAGTAATGAATCGTTATAATTCAGCAAACAAAATCGGGTAAGCGCTACTACACCTGTTCGTACACCATAGAGTATGTCTTCTCTCTCTCACAACATGTATAATGATGCGGCCACTTACCTTTAGAGAAGATTAAAAAATGTTCCAATGAGTATATCATACAAATTATGATGCTAAAGATTGATAAACATAGTACTTGTGTATTAATTACCCTTAGTGGGCAAACTGGTATAATAGAATCACTGGGAAGAGCTGAAATGAGCAATTGCATCCATTTCTTGCTGCAATAGTAGAGCATCAATAAAGATATCCAAATTATCACCCTGCATTACATCGTCTATCGCATGACAAGTTATGCTGACACGGTGGTCAGTGACACGCCCTTGAGGAAAGTTGTACGTCCGAATTCGTTCAGATCTGTCCCCACTACCAATCTGCTCAAAGTGATGAGTTTACAACATTCATCAAAATCAGAAGCAATAATAACCACGTCTTTCATAAACTTTTGTCTCTGTTGTATGTTACCTGTTCTGACCGAAGTTTTGATCTATTGCTATGAACTCTAGACCTCTCTATTTCATATAGCTTCGCACATAGAACCTTCAGAGCCTTGGCCTTGTTCTATAAAGAGAAAATCACATAATATTAGGAAAAAAAAATACCAAATAGAAAGTGGAGTTTAGGAACCACTATGCAGAGTACATGATGCATAGTGATAGACAATTGTAAGATTTTAGAGAGACACAAAGACATAACGTGTAAAGCTTAGTGTGGATGGTGTGTTTTGGTATTGAATATAAGATTCTGTATAAACGTATGAAGAAATTAAAACCAGTTGCACTGTTCAGAATCATTACCATGTGTTGGGACCGTTCATCTTGTATGTTCACAGTCAAACCGGATGGAATATGAGTTATCCTCACAGCACTGTTAGTGGTATTAGCGTGCTGTCCACCTGCACCACCAGACCTGTATGTATCAATTTTCAAATCTTCACTCCTCAGCTGCACATCTACCTGCAAGTCCCAAGGTACACACACTAAATAGAAGGACCAAAAAAGAAATAAAATTATCAAATAATCACACCTCGAGTGAATACAGTGTAGAGCAGAATTGTTGATATAGCAATGGCCAAAAGTTTAGTACCTCGTCAGCCTGAGGTAGTATAGCAACAGAAACAGCACTTGTGTGAACGCGTCCAGACTTCTCGGTTACAGGAACTCGCTGTGAAAAGGAAAACTGTGAGTAATTCCGGATAGCGCTCATAATTGGGAGTGAAGAGAGGCGAGATGATACCTGCACCCTGTGAATTCCACTCTCAAATTTAAGTTTCCCATAGACATCAGCCCCTGAGATGGCCGCACTAGCTTCCTGATAATAAGAAGTCACAATTAGAGACCTTTCACAAAAGAAACCATGATAAGAGAATTTTGATTTCAATAAACCTATACTAGAAACCATTAGTAGAGAACAGAATGACAGAGTAATTGCCCAAGACGAGTGTTTTTTTCAAAGAAACAGAATTCAGGGTCAGACCTTATAACCTTTAAGATCTGATTCTGTAACATCTACCACTTCAAACTTCCAGCCTTTCTTTTGCGAGAATCTCTCGTACCTGTAGAAATAAATTGATGAGAGATTCAAAATTTGAAATGATTATTAAATCAATAGTACACAAAAGCTAATGGCAATGCTTTAGCATACATTTTGAATATGTCCATGGCAAACAAAGAGGCCTCGTCCCCACCAGTGCCTGTAAAAATTGAACATTTTTGTCAATAAAGAATAAAACTGAGAGAAGGGCAAGGCAAGACAAGATATGTATTTAGTTGGGTTACCAGCTGAGTCTTGTGAAAATAATTTAGTAGAAATATCTATAAGCAAAATGACACTTAGCAACTCATAAACAACACTCAGGGTCGTGTAAGCAACCCTAAATTTACACTGAGCATTCATGGTCATTTAAGCTACCCTAAAATTACACTGGCCACCCAAAAACGACTCTCAACATCATTCAAGCTACCCTAAATTTATACATGTAAAATTAATGAGTTTATTATGTTAATTTCAAACTTTCATATTGTTATTTTTTTTAACGAATTACCCACCTGCTCTGACCTCCAAAATGCAGTCCCTCTCATCAGCATCATCTTTAGGAAGGAGTGACTTCAACAAGAAATTGTGAACTGTTTTCTCCTCTTCTAAGACCTGGTTCAGTTCATCAGTTGCCATAGTAAGCATTTCTTTATCATCAGAAGATTCAGAAATGAGTGACCTCAAACTAGAAATCTCCTTCTGCTTGGACCTTAAGTGAGTAATGAGGTCCATACAAGGTCTGAGCTTGCGAAGCTCCTTATTAGCTCTAGCAAACTCAGCTGGGGAAGCTTCTGGCTGTCTTTTCAGTAAAACAAACTCAGAATAACAACAAATAAAATTAGATAGGATAGGAGATTGAGTGTGGTGGTGGCTTGACCTACCTGGTTCACAACCTTTTGAAGAAAAGCAGTTCGGTATTCGATGGCCGAAAACCTCTGTTCCATGATCCTAATTAGATTGGGCGATAGCTGAGCCTCAGCTTGGGATTCTGTTAAGCAAATCACTGAGAATCCATAATCCGTAATTGAAAAAACAAAAAGGAGGAACGAAAAGAAAAGACGACGCACCGGTTGAAGATGAAAAATTAGCTACAGCCATTGATATTGCCGGTGTTCTCTCGACATTGGTAGGGAAGCTCCCGAAGCGCAGGCGCAGGCATTTGAGCTGAAGCAGAAGTTGATGATGCCTTCTCATTCTCCAAACCTCACGAGTCACGACTCACGAGCCGACTCACAATTGCAGAACAACAAACAAATCGTCACCAATTACCAAATTGATTCCCTGGGCTGGGCAAGGGCTCTCAAGTTTTGTCTCTAAGCCCATTGGGCCTACTCCTGGGTCTAGCCCAACTTCAAGTCAATTGGCCATATAGAGAGAAAACACCTCGAATACAACAACCATTAACTACCTTAACGGTCTTGTTGGTTATTCATTAACTAACCCTCCTCACAAGTTGCAGAACCTTTGTTAATCAAGCATTTTTTTTTACTGAAAATAATTTTATTCGTACGAGAGAGAGAATGAGAAAGCAAACCAAATTAATTTTTTATAAATAACAAAAAAATTACAACCCTCGAGATAAAAATGAGTATGCACTGCATGCATCAGCCAGATCAAGATTTTCTAGCCCCACTTGCAAGCATTGTATATGTACAATTAAATAGTCATTAACATTATCATCATCTCAATTTTCACCTTCCATAATAAAAAATATTTATAAAAAATCAATCAAATAATGAATAGTTTCTCTCTGAAACGACGAATTAGTGAATCAAGCTAGTCTGGAAAGGGACTCCAGTGGTCTTGATCCACTTCTCTGCATCCAAAAATGGCCCAGGTGTGAATTGCGCGGCTTCAGTCTTTGATATAACATGGAACCCTTTCCATGTCACTCTGTTATCCGTCTTAGCGCCCGGCCCAGTGTTCCCGTACTCGGCGTAGTACAGTGTGTCCAGGCCAAAGGTACCTTCCCAAGCCACCCACCCAGCTGGTTGGATAGCGTCACTAATGGTGCTCTCTATTACTACAGTCCTAGAGAACTCCCTCCATGGCCTTCCCAAGTAGGATTTGATGGTCAACCTCTCGGCAACCAACTTCGGCTCCGGCACGATGTTGCAGTTGTGGAGCACGATGCCGCTAGGCTGGTGTTGTTCTCTCCTCCCCTGAGCTGTGACGGCGTTAAGTTGACCGTCCATGGGCCGCCGCAATACGATCTGCGAGT
Source organism: Humulus lupulus (assembly GCF_963169125.1). NCBI lineage: Eukaryota > Viridiplantae > Streptophyta > Magnoliopsida > Rosales > Cannabaceae > Humulus > Humulus lupulus. The sequence continues at coordinate 34,618,451 of NC_084793.1, read as the reverse complement.
TCTGGATCACACAAGGGCTGTCTCCGAATATGAAGTCGACGGTTCCTGAAATGACACACTGGCTGTAGAACTGGCGTCCAGAGAGCGCGTACAATGTGTCTTGGTAGCCATCCATTTGGCAGTTATGGAACACAGCCATCTCCGCCATCACCCGAAGTGCCACCGCTTGGTGTCCCTCTGGCCCCGCCGTGTTCTCGAATCCCATCTCCTTGCAAAGGAATCCTGGACCCTCCACAGCTGCAAGTACGTACATGTAAGTATAATAATACTAATATATATATATATATATTCACATGTACACAGAAAAGTGATTAAAATATACGTATATCATATTATTACTTACCGAAGGAAGCCGACCGCAAGGTGGTTAACCCTTTGGCGACGCTCTTACTACCAGTGACAACAGTTTTTGTTGGTCCATCTCCGTACATGAACACGTTAGCCATGCTCTTATCCACCGTGATGTACTCGTCGTAAACTCCAGCCTTGACGTAAATGATGTATCTTCCCGTGAGGCCGGTTTTAGGGTAGGCGGCCAGAGCAGCTGCTATGGTCTTATACTGACCGCTACCATCCTTTGCCACAACCGCTTGCGGTACGACTTTTTCGGTGCCTGCCTGCAAAAGCTTTCTGTCCGAAGCAGAAACCCAGGTTGGGAAACCATCGTTATTGGACAGAAGGCGACGGCCGTTAAGGGGTTTAGCGTCAATTTTCAAGCCGAAGGCCTCGAGAATCTGAGACAACCCTGAAACAATGGCCAAAGCGTTGTCAGTGAGAGCAGAGGCGTTTCGCAAAGTGTCTTTCATCTTATCCTGAATTTTGGGCTCCGGTACTCCATCGATGCATGTCTCGGCATAGGTGATGACGGAGCTCAGCCAACTCTTAAGCTCGGAGACGCGTTCTTGGAGGGTGTGCGTTGCGCTTTCACCAACCATGGAGAACGAGGCCTGAAGTTGATCAATGGCGAAGCTCAATAAATCGTTGCAGTCCTCGAGGGACATCCTCAGCTTAGGGTTGCTGCTCTTGTCGGCCTCGATCAACAAGGAACTTGTCAAGTTCATGGATTTGCTAACTTGGTCCATGGTGGCTAGCATGGCAGCCTTGACATAGTCCTTGAAATCGGCGCTGGAATTGGTAGCCACGGTCTTAAGGCTGTCTTGGCAAGAGCTCTTGTAGTTGGTAGCGGAGCAAATAGATTCCACTATTTTTGTCTGTGAGGAGATGGCATGGCCGCCAACTTCCTCCTTCTTCTGATTCTGAACATTAACCACGGCGACCACCGCTAGGGCAACTCCCACTACCAATACAACGGACACTGCCGACACAACTACTTTTCCCGGTGCCATGAGAATAGAAAAGCCTAGCTATCTCCCTCCCCGACCACTTATTGATAAAAAAAAAAAAATACGTACAAAATAAAAATGTGAAGTTACGTATAAGAGATGGTCGGAGAGAGACCGGAGAGAGTGGGCGGTTGAGCTTGCTAGAGCTAGAAAGAGAGGAGAGAGAGTACTCACTCGTCCTCTCTTCCCAAGCCTGTGCTTTATTTATTAATGTTGAATATATTTGCATGCATGGAGGTTCTTATATAGAAGTTGAGTTATCTAAAAATAGCTAGGTTATATATATAATAGGATCATATTAATTCCTGTGATTGATCGACTCTCTACCAAATAATATTTGGATGTTATGTCCATATTTTTTTATTGGTTAGCCGGTATTTAAGCAACCTAATTATGTCTTAATTGCTTTGAAATAGTAAGTCTCTACACAATCAATATTAATACACACGTACGTATGTAACGTAACCATGATGTATGTAACTATATATACATATATATTGATATTTATCGATATATAAATTAAGAACGTGCATGTATGTAATATTTTTCACACTTTCAAAAATTGCTACCTAGGAGTGTTTTTGTTTTTGAACATTTTCGCTTATGTAAAATAAGAAAAAAAATTTGCTGTTCCCAATTTTGTGTCTCCTCCTTCTCTTTTCCACTAATTATTTGAAGACACCTCATTTATTTATAATTGAGAAAAGAGAAAGTTATAAATAATTTAAATATATATTAAATAAATAAATAATATATCTTTAAATAATTGGTGGTACATCAAGTAGATAAGTAGATGGGAAATTTGTGTGCAGAAGATTTTTTTTCGTAAAATAACAAGGGAAATTTTCAATTGTACGCTCAATTAATAAACAATTTCTGAACATTCTGTAACCCATTTTATTTATAAATTTACGATAAGCCCAGCCCACTAAGCATCCCCTAACCCAAAATCAGGATTCTTACGGTGAAGCACCTCCGTAAACAAATATTGAAACCCAATAAATTTCTTCTTTTTTATGTCCTACAAAAGTTATAGTTGTTTCTAAATTTTTTTAAAAATTATTATCATTTATTTAAGTTAATTGTCATTAATTCATAACAATATTATAATTCCGTGTTCATATAGTTACGAAATCATAACCAAATTTAACAATAAAACATGAGGAAATTACATTTTATATTGCTTTTTTAAGAAAGATTTAAAAAATATAGCTTTTTTTTACAAGTATTATTTTATGGCTTTTGATATATTTTATTCACTATTATGGTTTTTTTTTCCCATAATTTTGTATTAAATTATCATTATGCCATATTTTGATTACTAATGATATTTTATAAAAGTAGAAAGGTAACCATGTAATTTACATGTTATTTCAAGTATTTTAAATTGGCTATTTAGTTAAAAAAAAAAAAACAATGTTCAGTAGTTTAACTTTTTAATTGATTTTATATTATTTTATATATTAAAACATTTTGTTTTTATTTACTTTTTACAAAACCGACTCTTTCACTTCTTGTTTTCATTTACTTTTTACAAAAGCTTCATATTCATATGTGGTGATTTGGGGCTTTCTGCAATATTGGGGCAATCCGGCCACGAGCTTGAAGGCGGGCGACCATCGGAGTTGAGTGCAGGCGAACAGAGGTCGGTGAACGAAGGCGAGTTGTGGTCTTCATAGTCGTCGATCGGAGCTGACTTACTTCGGCGTACGGAGTGCTGCAGCTTCAAAGAATGGAGGTTTCGAGTGGCGAATGGCGAATGTCGAGATGCCAAAAGAACTTGATACTCAGTTGTTTCGCCAAGACATTGCTGTTAGCTTGTATTTTCATGGGAAGAAGAAACAAGAAGATGAATATTTGACTAACAATGAGTTTAGTGAAAAGCTTTTGGATAAGAGGCAGAAGAGGAGGAAGACTGCTGCATAGGTTATTTAGGAAGCTTTAGGAAATGATATTAGACTTTTTTTATTTTGTCTATACTCTAGACTATATCAATATTTGACTTTTGGAAATGATGACAAGTAGTTAGTTGGATACTTGCATATGTTAAATTGCTACTATTGTAAGACCTTGGTTACTTAAATTATTTTATATATCTTTTGATCTTTTTTGTGTTATTTATCTGTATATATTTAATTAGTTTTCAGGGATATTTTAATGGTAACTAGGTACTTTGTTTGGTCTTCATCTTATATACAAAAGGGTAGTTAGTTACATTTGATGCTTGATGTTTTTGCTATTTTTGTATGTGGCAATTGTTAGAGAAAAGTACCCAATTTCTTTTTTTTTTTTTTTTTTTGTATTTCACGTTTAATAACTATATATTATAATATTCCACTTTTTAAAGCAACTAAGATACTTTAATGGTAACCAAGTACTTAGTTTAGTCTTCATCTTATATACAAGGGATAATTGGTTATCTTTGGTGCTTGATGTTTTCGCTATTTTTTTTTTTGGCAATTGTTAGAGCAAAGTGCCTAATTTCTTGTTTATTTTTTTATGTATTTCACGTTTAATAATTATATATAATATATATTCCACTTTTTAAAGCAACTGAGATATATTAAATGTAACCAATTACCCAGACTATTGTGTTTAATTTTTTAAAAACGTGTTTTTCAGGTGTTGGTGGCATAAATATATAACAGGCAACAAAAAAACCAACAATTTATTCTAAAAGGAATTTTATATGTTTGTGTAATCATTCAATGTATTTGAATTTGTAACAGACTTAATATAATAATCAATAATAATTTATGAATATGGAACTCACTCCTTTAATGAATAAAGTTATGATATGATTGTTTTGCTGTAAAATATCAAGCTATGTCTTTTGCTTTTTTTAATTGTTAAAATATCAAGTTAACATATTTTCATTGATGAAAGCATTGTTTGCTTGCATTAATAATGCCCCCACCTCCATTTCTTCTGGTGTAACTTTCTGATTTGTTAGTAAAATAAGGTTATTTTCATTGCTTAATTCTTGAAGTATAGTGACACACAATGGTAAGTTTGTTATTTTTGCAGCAACTTTTTTCTTTATTTCCATGTAGAACAACACTTAATTGTGTGTTTCAACATTCATTGATGGTGTTCCTTTGGCTACTTGATAATAAACTTCAATAGTTGATCTTGTTTCCTTTATATCCTCTTTTATCAAATTCACCAAGTTGTCAAGAGAACAATTTGGTGAAATCAATATCTCAGTCATTGTGTTCCCTTCGTACTCATTTTTTTTCAATCCACTTGCCTCCAAATTGAACCAAAAAAGCAGTACTGTCCATACCTGCAAAATTTGGCAAATTTTTCAAGAGTTAGTTGGTTGTAATTGGGGAAGGTAACTGGTTACCTTAGTCTGTAATCACATACCCTACTGAAACACTTAATTGAAAATATTGACTGTTTTTCAAGGTAACTGGTTACCTTGTTGTTACTGAATGTTTTTACAGTTAAAATTCACACCAATATCAAATGAATTTTTTGATTGAAAAGACAAGTTAGAATCTAAAATTTTCATAGTTCTTATTTTTTGTCTATTTTTGATCAATCAATGTACATATATCAGTAGGATTAAATAATTTTTTTTTAATTTTTTAGTTTATAAATTGTTTGTGTTTTTAGAAAGCACATCATGATCATCACTATTATTATTATATTCAAGATAATAGTTAAAAAATAATTTCAAATTTTTATGCAAACAAAATAGATTTATGTAGAACATTTAGGAAACTAATAGTTTTGAAATAGAAGAAGATGACAATAGAATATAATTGGATATATTAAGGTAGCTGGTTACCTTAGTATGTAATCACATAAACTACTGAAATACTTAATTGAAAGTATTGACTGTTTTTCAAGGTAACTGGTTTCTTTGTTGTTACTAAATGTTTTGGCAGTTAAAATTCACACCAATATCAAATGATTTTTTTTATTGAAAAGACAAGTTAGAATCTAAAATTTTCATAGTTCTTGTTTTTTGTCTATTTTTTATCAACCAATCTACATATATCAGTAGATTTAAATATTTTTTTAAAATTTTTTTTAGTTTATAAATTGTTTGTGTTTTTAGAAAGCACACCATGATCATCACTATTATCATTATATTCAAGATAATAGTTAAAAAATAATTTCGAATTTTTATGCAAACAAAATAGATTTATGTAAAACATTTAGGAAATTAATAGTTATGAAATAGAAGAAGATGACAATAGAATAGAATTGAATACATTAAGGTAGCTGGTTACCTTAATTTGTAATCACGTACCCTACTGAAACACTTAATTGAACAAATTGACTGATTTTCAAGGTAACTGGTTACCTTGTTGTTACTGGATGTTTTGGCAGTTAAAATTCACACAAATATCAAATTATTTTTTATTGAAAAGACAAATTAGAATCTAAATTTTTTATAGTTCTTATTTTTTGTCTATTTCTGATCAACCAATGTACATTTATCAGTAGGTTTAGGAAATTAATATTCTGAAATAGAAGCAAATGACAATATAATAGAATTGCGAGAGGTGATGATTTTTGCATACCTAGATGCAAGTTGTTGGAAATGCCAAAGATTGCAGCAGAACTGATTGGAAGATTTCTTGAATTTGAATTGATTTCTGCAGAAGATGATCACCAATTTTCTTGTAGAAGTGACCAGATTTTCTTGAAGTGTTTTTTCTTGACATGAGTTCGAAAATAACTATTGTTGATCAAATGTTGAGGTGGTCGTCGGAGATAGAAGTTTTCGCCAGAGAAGGAAGGTGTCGCTGGAGAAGTAAGCCGGAGATGGAAGAAGAAATTGGACAGAGTTACGGCAGAGGAAAAGACAATTTCACGGTAATGAGTTTGATTGATTTTGAGGAGTGTTGTGATATTTATTACGATTCTACCCTTCCTTGGGCTGATTTGTCTTTGCTTAAATTTTAATTACCATATGTAGTTAGTTTTCCCATAAATTAACTTTTTGTTGATTAAATTTTTCCATATAGATTAGGAAAAGTTTAATTCCCATATTTTTGGACAATAATGGCTAAAAAGCCATATGTATGAAAAAAAAATCCCATAAAACATTATACTTTCATACATGTATACAATATCGTACGTTACAGAAACACTCATGTCCATACAAAATCTCATAATTATATGTAAATTTACAAACTTGTCACCAAAATTTAAATAAAAATAATATAAAAATATTGGTGCTATTTGGTAACAATTCAAAAAACAGCTTTTTATTTAATTAATTAAAAATTTGATAATTAAACATAAAATAGTGTTTGGTAACTCTATTTTATTTCTTATTTTTTTAAATTTTAAACAAAATTTATTAAATTTTGAAAATAGAAAATTTTCACATTCAAATTTTTTTTAAATTGTTTTCAACTTTTAGTTTTTTTTTTCTTCTCTTCTTCAAATCACCACCTCATTTTATATTGCTAAACAAAACATAAAAATAAAAATTATCAAACGAATTTATTATTTTTATTTTTAAAAACAAAAAACAAAAATAGTTATCAAACATATTTTTATTTTTTAAAAATAAAAAAAATATTTTTATTTTTGTGTTTAAAAAATTCAAAAACAAAAATTTTACCAAACACAATCATTATAATTACAAAACGAGTAAAGGAATGTTACAAAAACAAAATAACACGCAACAGTTACAACCTTTTTTAAAAAAAAATAAATAAGACATATAAAGTATTGTAGAAATAAAAAATATAAACTTAAGGTACAAACTCCTAACAAACTTTTACGGGCAACAAAAAATGGTGTAGCAATTTAGCTTGAGTTAATATTGAGAAAACAACCAAAAATAAGTTTTACCAAACAAAACCTTGTAGGAATCAGTCAATTTATATTTAATAGCCTTAATACTTTCAAAACCATATTTATAGTTGATATGATAGATTTTTAATATTTTTTTAGTCTTAGTTCTTTTAGTTTTATTATTATTTTATAGTTTTAGTTCTTTTTATGTGTGGTTGTTGTATTTTTCAGGTTGCCATTTGTTAAATAGATATTTGAGAAATATTTCAAATTTTTTTTGAAATATTATCTTCAATTAAGAAAAAAATAATAAAAAAAATATTTATTTGAATTGATTGGAGAAGTAAATGAGAATTCAAACTTAAATGGTTGGAAAATCTTAGATATTTTGAATCTTAGACAGTTTCGGTATTTTGACCATATCTCCCAACTTACTTATCCGATTTATGTGTCCTTGGTGGCGTTGGAAATCTTATTCAAATACCTACGAAAGCTTGTTTCTCAAGAAAAGTCAAATTCAGACGTTTACATGGTGATATTCGACCTACAAGATTACACAAGCTAGAGTTATACGATTTGAAATTCAAATAAATATATTTTGGAGCATTATCAAGTAACAAATGGAAACATCTAAAAAACTATTTTCACAACTTTATCACTATAAAAAGAATGCTTTAGACTATTTTAGATCTCTCTTGCTTTCTTCTTAACCCCTATCTATTTCCTCTCTTTCTTCTCTTATTTTTTCTATTCTTTTCTATGAACTAATTTTCTTATCTAGAGTTTAATGTAGTCACTTGGATTTCTATTTAATGTTATTATGATGTTCTATTGATTCTTCTTCTTTATTATAATCTATATAATGTTTGCTTAATACTAGTAAATACTTGATCAATATTTGCTTGATTTATAATTTTGATTCAAATTTGAAAGATGAGAATTGAATATGCTATCGTTATATAGACATAGGTTACATATTGGACGAAAGTAGTTGTATGGCTTGTGTAGTAATTAGGTTTCTATACTTAATGTCTGCTATATGTTTAAGTTTATCACAGAGATGTAGAAGACATGTATATAGGATGAGATCTTATATATTGAAAAAGAATAGGAATCGATTTATGTTAACCTGCTATTAGAATAAGAAGAAAGAAATTTAGAACTAATTAATAAAATTAGTAGAATGAAAAGTTGAGGAAGTTAATACCCTGGGTCTTTTTATAATGGATTTTCATCTTTTGATTAGTTATTTTGTTCACAGTTATTTAAAATTTTATAATTAGATTTATTCATCTAAATTTTGTTTGCCAAATAGAAATTAAAGAACAATTATTGGTAATTGGTTAATAGTCATTGTGGGAACGATACTCTATTTACTATCTATATTACTTGAATCGATTGCGTGCACTTGCATATCATATTTTAGCGATCAAGTTTTTGGCGCCGTTGCCGATGGCTAAATTTCCAATGTCAAAATTAATTGTTTTTTTGTTCTAATTTGGTTTTTATATTTTATATTATTAATATTGTTATCCCTAAAAAATACAAGGATGACGTGGCGAATGAGAATGTGACACGTGACATCACAAATCAGGGAAAAACGACAAAGTATTGAGAAAAGACCGACAGACAAAAAGGATAGGTCCAGGACCTATAGGAAAATCGACCAAGCCAGTACCCCTAGGGTTGGTTGGCCTGAGCTATTCCTCCTAGGGGTGGTCGGCCCAAGCAAGTCCTGTACCCCATAGGGGTGGTCGGCCTGACCCTACCCCTGGGTGGTCGGCCCAATATGCCCAAGGACCTTAGGGGTGATCGGCCTGACCCTATCCTCCATAGGGTGGTCGGCCTAAACCCCCAAGTACACTTCACTAAGAAGTAATTACTCTCGTTCAAACTGAGATCAACAGGCCTAGTACCCCGAAGATCAACAGGCCTAGCACCCCGGGGTGGTCCAACACCTAAGCTTTGGTCGTCGGGCCTAGCACCTAAGTCTGACATACCAACAGAGACTTAGCATTTCCCAGAGGCTTCTATCGTGCATTATCCACCACGATCTATAGAAACAAGAGAAGACCCACGATCTCATAATTGTGGGAAGGTGGACATGTATCTCCACTCACTGTGATCGTATACCAAACCACGATCTCTAGTACTACTGATCGTGTAACAACCCTTGGGTACTATAAATAAAGGACCTAGGGCTTCATAAAAAAATACTTTTTTGGGAACTCTTTTTTGGACTGGAAAAACTCTTCTGAGAAGTGAATTCCTGAGTTCATACTTGTAATTGTCGAGTAACTCAATACTAAAGACTAAGTGGATTAGGTTATTACTGTTCATCAGAACAGGGCTGAACCACTATAAATTTATGTGTGTTTATTTAAGATAATCATACTTTGTCATTTATTTCGTTTATTTCGTTCAAAAGGTATCGTATATTGTACATACGACCGTTGGCCAATTTCACAGGTCGACATTTTGGTGCTTTCATTGAGAGTATGAAATCAAGAAACACACTTTCGTCATTTTTACGATGCCTCCAAAACCCAATAAGACCAAGAAGACTGCTCCCAGGGACTCCACCACCCAGAATCCTATAGATCCCATTAACGAACCTCAGGTGGAGGTTGGAGATCAACCTGATGCAGAAGATCCACAGGACGCTCACCAGGAGGAGATGGCACAATTTTTGGTGAGGCAGGAGGTCTTTGCTGCAGAAATAGCCCTTCAGAGGGCGACTATGGAACGACAACGATGGGAAATCGATGAGCAGGTACAGAGGATGATCCAGAGGGAGCAGGAGGCTGATCGGAGGCACCAGGAGGCCGTTGTGGCCTTAGAGGCGGCTACTCAATTAGCCCGAGCTAACACTGAAGTTGCTGCTCAGGTGGTGAGGGAGGCTCAGGCCAAAGCAGCAGGAATGCAAGACCACGAAACAGAGAGTCCCAAGGGAGGAGTAAGACCCCAAGGGCACTCTTAGAACCACTTTTCCAGGATGAAGAGGCATAGTCCAAGACTGCCTCCTCCATGACTAAGAAGAATAACACTCCATCTAGGAGTAGGAGTATTACCAACCCGAAGGCCCCCTCCCAAGGGGACCGACGAAACAACGCGAGAGATGAGGGCCAAACATCTGAGAGGCGTGACAGGAATGGAAATGGTCACTCCAAATCTCAAAGTCAGGTAGGAGGAGATGCTCGGGGGTAGGGCCGCACCGACAGGGGCAAGGCGGACCTACCCCTACACCCTCAGTCCCGCAAGGGAAAGGAACCGATGAATAACACAAGTACTATGTTCTATAGGCTGGGGAAAGATGCGCGACCTTAGGATTTGAGGGAGGTCATCAACATGAGGTACCAAGGATATCCACCCCACCTGGAGCAATGATCCCACCAGCAGTGCAGGCTCAAATAGATGCACTCGTTATGGCTGTTCAGGGTCTAACAAAGAAACCTTCAGATATCGAGTTACTCATAGAAGTGGGAGCCCTTTTCAATGCCAAGATCCAAGCTGCCCAACCACCACCAAAATACAAGACCCCGAAACTTCCTACATACACTGGGAAGGAGGACCCGGTACGACACATTGGGAAGTTCGAGGATCAGATGGAGTTACTCAGTGTGGAACTTGATTATAGGTGCAGGGTATTCCCTAACACTCTCTCTGACTCAGCTCAAGAATGGTATTGGAAGTTTAAACCTGGATCCATCACTTCCTGGGAACAGTTCAGAAAATAATTCTGCAAGGTCTTTAGTGCCGGGCGGATTCAACCAGTTTATGCCAATTAGCTAGCTGGCATCAAGCAAGGGAAAGACGAATCCCTGAAAGACTACATTCAAAGATTCATGAGAGAGGCAAACCGAGCGGCCACGGTAGGAGATGAAGGAAAGTTCGTTGCCATCTCAGCAGGGATAAGTTATCGTAGTCCCTTGTGGGATAGTATACACAGGAACCCTATCAACACCTTGCAAGAGTTCCTAGACCAAGCTAACAAATACATGAAGCTAGATGATGCTATCATGAAGAAAGAAAAAGGCATAAACCATTCGACCACTGTCAAGGCGGATAAAAATGGCACAAACCCTCAGGGCGGCAGTGGGGGCAACGGTAAGAAGAGGAATACCTCAGGGGCCGAGCAGGGTGGAGAGAAGAAAGCTAAGTCAGCACCTGCCGACAAACAAGCTAAGCATCAACCCTACCAGCCCAGGTTCACCAATTATACCATCCTGACGACATCAAGGGCTGATATTTACTTGGCAACATACCAGGAGGTACCGTACCGAAAGCCACCACCCTTGCGCTCAGAAGGAAAGAAGGACAAGAATAAGTTTTGTCGTTTCCATAATGATTATGGGCACGACACAAACGAGTGCAAACAATTGAAGGATGAGATAGAGTTTCTTCTCCGATCAGGAAAACTCTCGAGGTACCGAGGCAAGAACGAGACCCCAAGCAGGAATCCAGAATTCTAAAGTCAGAGGAGTCCACCACTTGAGCCAGCAGCTGTAGACTTCACATTGGATACCATATGTGGAGGACCTCACATAGCAGGCAACAGCAACAATGCTTGTGAACGATATGCAAGGATCCTCAGACATGAGGTAAGGAGTCTTCCCAGTTTATGGCAGTCGAGGAGGGGTCTCCAAAGAATCCAAAGTATGAAAGTGAAACTCTCACTTTTACAGAAGATGACGCCAGACACGTGAGGTACCCCCACAATGACCCTCTAGTCCTTACCATTCAAATCGCCAATGCTTGAGTGAAGAGATGCTTGGTGGATACGGGAAGCTCGGTAGATATCATCTACAAATCATGCCTCGAGAAGATGAAGCTCATAGTCAAGGACCTGACACCGTGTTCCCAAGTGATATATGGGTTCACGGGAGAATGCCTAGCACCAGCAGGAACTATTAAACTACCGGTCATAGTGGGGGATGCCCCTAGGCATGAGACTGTGATGACAGAGTTCCTAGTGGTAGATTGCTCATCGGCTTACAATGTGGTACTCGGGAGACCCCTCCTGATGGCATTACACACATCAATATTTATCTGGCATCTATCTTTGAAGTTCCCCACCAGCGCAAGACAAGGATGAGTACCGAGTAACCAAAGGGAGGCACGAGAATGCTACAATGCGTCAGTAGCCAAGGCAAAGAAAGGACCATGTGTAAACAACATGATAATAACCTGCTGCGAAGAGGGTGAAGGAACCGGTGAGGTTGTCAACATGGAAGTTGACATTAAGAGAAACATTCTACTAGAGCCGAAGGCTCCTTTTAACAAAGATTTGTTATTATAGCAAGTTTCCCAAAGCGAGGGAAACGACATCGATCCTTGCTTTGGGGATGACGTCATGGGGGTAGGACCAGTCAAATATCTTGATGAAGTCCTACTAGATGAGGAGGACCCGACTAGAGTAATTAAAGTCGGAAAGGAGTTAAAGGTGGAAATTAAAGCACGATTGGTGGAATTTTTGAAGAAAAACCAGGACGTCTTTGCCTGGTCACATAAGGACATGGTTGGAATTTATCCATCCGTAATAAGTCATGTCCTCAATATAGACAAGAACTACCCACCAGTGCAACAAAAAAGGAGACTGCTTGACAAAGACCGATCTCAAGCCCTGAAGAAGGAGGTCGAGCGGCTCAGGGAAAACAATTTTATAAGGGAGGCCTACTACCCTGATTGGGTATCAAACCCCGTGTTGGTCCCAAAACCAAATGGGAAGTGGAGGACCTGCATGGACTTCACAGATCTGAACAAGGCCTACCCCAAAGACTGCTTCCCATTACCCATAATAGACCAACTAGTCGATGCAACGACAGGACATGAAATACTCTCGTTCATGGATGCGTATTCTGGGTATAATCAAATAAGTATGCACCCTCCCGACGAGGAACATACCAACTTCCGGATAGACAAGAGACTGTACTGTTATAAGGTGATGCTGTTCGGCTTGAAGAACGCAGGAGCCACCTACCAACGTTTAGTGAATGGCATGTTCCGAGACTTGATCGGCAAAAATATGGAGGTATACGTCGATGACATGTTGGTCAAGTCCAAAGAAGCTGGAGGGCATGTTCAAGACTTGGAGGAATGCTTTGCAATACTTAGAAAGTATAGCATGAAGCTAAACCCTCTCAAGTGATTGTTTGGAGTTGGTTCTGGTAAGTTTCTCGGATACATAGTCAATTCACATGGAATCGAGGCTAACCCCGAGAAGATCAAAGCATTGATCGACATGAAGTCACCTACCATACTCAAAGAAGTGCAAAGCTTAACTGGGAGAGTAGCTACCCTCAGTAGGTTCATATCAAAGTCTACAGACAAGCGTGTCCATTTCTTTAACTTACTGAGGGGTAGCAAGAAGATCCAATGGACCGAGGAGTGTGAGGAGGCTTTCCAAGCCCTGAAGGAACACCTCGCCCAACCTCCTATCCTAGCGAAGCCAATATATGGTGAAGTATTATTCATCTATTTGGCAATCACTGAGCATGCAATCAGTGTTGCTTTGATAAAGGAAGAGAACAGGGTACAACACCCTGTATACTATATCAGTAAAAGGCTAGTAAGTGCGGAGTCTAGGTATCCCCCTCTTGAAAAACCAGCCTACTATTTAGTAATCGCCTCTTGAAAGTTGCATCCATATTTCCAAGCTCACTTGATCCGAGTCCTAACCGATCAACCGCTGAGACAGGTTCTTCAGAAACCAGGGGCCTCGAGATGATTACTCAAGTGGGCAGTGGAACTAGGACAGTTTGATATCACTTATCATTCGAGGACGACGATAAAAGGACAAGCATTGGCAGACTTCATAGTCGAAGGCACCAACCTTGAAGACCCTTCCTACCAGTCGGAGAATGGAGATACCGAAAAGGAAGGAGATATTCCTGTGTGGAAGCTATATGTTGATGGAGCATCCAATGAACATAACTTAGGTGCAGGAATCATACTGATCACTCCGGAGAATCACCGAATCCATTGCACTCTCAGATTTGGATTCAACGCTTCAAACAACGAGGCTGAGTATGAGGCATTATTAGCTGGATTACGCTTGTCTCGGGATGTACATGCACAGTCCCTAGAGATATTCAGTTATTCCCAGCTAGTGGTGTATCAAGTACTAGGGGAGTATCAAGCCAAGGGACTTAGGATGGTGCAATACCTGAACAAGGTGAAGGACTTGTTGGCGTAGTTCAAGAGCTACTCAATTACATAAGTCCCAAGAGAGCAGAACGCCAATGCCAATTCCTTATCCAAACTTGCCAGTGCCAAAGACGTAGACACCTTAAACGTTGTTCCTGTCGAATACTTGGCAGAAAGAAGCATAACCGAGCAGGAGGCACTACCTATTGAGATAGGAGATACATGGATGACCCCTATTATTAACTATCTCAATCAAGGAGTAGTACCAAGCGATCAGAACAAAGCAAGGAAGTTGGTGAGACAAGCTGCACAGTATATGATAGTCGAAAGGGTACTATACCGACAAGGGTACTCCCTACCACTGTTAATGTAATGCCCTGGATAGCCAAGACCGTTACACTGTGTGTTTATTAAAGTGCAAGACTTGCTAATCAAGTCATTTAATTTGAAATGTGTCACTGAAACTACAGTTGAACTAGGGTTAAAAGATTTTGGTCTCAAAAGCTTCACCACTTAAAAACAAACATTTTTCCTTACAAGGGATCCCAAAAGTAGTAAAGTTAAAAACAGTCTACAAAATTTTGGAATTAAAATACAGTTTTTAGCCACTCTAAGGAAAAACAGTCAATTAAGCTTTTCTCGTCCCGATCCACTCCTCGGCCGTGGCGGCCGATCAGCTGATTATGTACATTCAGCCCCGCAGCTCTCCATCTCAGGATTGGTCCAACCTGCCCTTGCCTTTACCTGCACCACGTAACACCCGTGAGCCAAGGCCCAGCAAGAAAACACAATAGTAGAGCATAATCATTAAGCAAACAACCAGATAACTCATACAGTATAAACATATACTCAACAGTTCAGACATTCACGTTGTTCAAGTATTCAGCATACCAAGTACTTCATCTCATATCATTAATCAATTTACATATGATAACTAGGGTTAGCGCCCTTAGGCCGCACCCTCTATTTTTCCCACTGACTCTGGTCCGCTTAAATTGAGCTCAGTGATTAATAAGCTGTCCTCAACTACCAATGGCCGAGTTGCGCCCTGTGCGCAAGTATTATCTACGGCACCCTTAGGCTGTTTATCACATGTCCCATGGCATAATACCATCTATGACATTATACAGATATAGAGAGCTCTTAGTCCCATCACAAACACATAACTGAGTGCAGTTTTCTTACCTTTAGAGTTCGCTAGCTTTGTTCAATTTGATCCTCAAGCACGATCTTGTCTGAGCCCTAGCGTACACCTAGTCACAGCCATAGATCAGAATCATCATCAAAACTCAAATCCAAAACCTAGCCTCGGGACCAATCCCGAGCCCTCGGGAAGCCCTAATTCCACCAAACGGGGTGGTGGAATCAAACCCCGAACCCTCGGGCAAAAAACCTTAGAAATAACCCAAAAACCCATTTCTGGGAATAGGGCAGCGCTACAGTTCCCTAAGGAGAGCGCTATAGTGCTACAAATAGAGCCAAAAGGCTTTGGAACTTCAGGGCCTAGCGCTGGGCTCTACAGCACTAGTCAGAGCATAGCCCAACACAACTTTTTCTCCTTCGAACTTTCCTGAGCCAAACCTTCCCAAAACTCAACCAAACCTCAACCAAACTTCAAAACAAACCTCCCAACATCCTCAACTCATCCCATAAGCCCCAACCACACAAAACTTAATCACATGCACCCCAAATCAAGGAAGTTACCATAGCTGAACCTAAAGCCCAAAAACTCAACAGGAAGAACAATTGAAACCACATAGTTCAAGTGACCAAGATCAGAGCTTCTTACCTTGAACAGAGAAGTTCAACCTTAGGCTATCCTCCACCCTTCCTTAGCTTTCACCCCTCAAAGCTTCAGCCTCAACTCCCTAAAATTCCCACCAAAGCTCAACTCAAAATCCATGTTTACATAAAAACCAGAAACTGAAAAACAACCTTAGACCTTACCTCAAGTGGATGGACTACTCTTGCTAACTCCTCAAGCCAGACCAAGGACCCTAGCCTCAAGCTCCTGCCCAGACTCTCCCTGAATTTCAGCTCCAAATTCCTTGAAGAAATGAGGAAAAACCTAAACCGAGAGAGAGACACTTATATCTCCTTTTTCCTTCTTTCCTTTTCTTTTCTTTCCTTCAGACCTCTACTGCCTTCTACACATTCCACTAAGGTATTAAGCTCAATAATACTTATCCCTACTTAACTCAAATGACCAATTTGCCCTTCCATTTTAAACTAGGCCTTTAAACCTCCTAAGGGCATTTTAGTCATTTCACCCAACTCACGCTAATTCCTCGAATGTCTCTAATATTTTCCACTTACTTCCCAATGCTTAACTAATCACCAATTATATTCCTCAATATCAAAATAGACTCCAATATATTCTCTAAATTCCCGGGAATACCCCCAGGCTCGTCCCGAGCCGGGTATAAATCCCTGCCGTGACTTTTTCGCTGAACTGCTCACTAAGAATGTCTTGAGTCACAGATTACAAATATATCCACATAATAATGTGGTCTTGACAATTTATCACAAATATATACAGTTATGCCCTCAACGGGCCAAAATTACGAATATGCCCTTCTAACCTAATCAGGGCCTACATGCATACTAGTACACATAGTCATGCATCACAGATATTCAAATAATCATATAACATGCTTTTAATCACTTAATTCACATATAATCCAGTTATGCCCTCTCGGCACACTAATAAAGGCCCTTAAGCCTTATTAGTGAATTTGGGTCGTTACAGTTAAGGTGCATTACACCCGACCAGTCAAAGCTGTTAATGATCGAGGAACATGGAAATCACACTGGGGGGCAGAGCCTATCAAAGAAAATCCTAAGACAAGGATACTTTTGGCCAACGATGAATGAAGACTCGATGGAGTATGTCAAAAGATGCCACAAGTGTGAGATGTTCTCCAAGATACCCCGAGCGGCACCTAACGAATTAACACAGATGCAGAGCCCTTGGACCTTTGCTGTATGGGGGATCGACCTAATCGGAAAGCTATCCACGGGAAGGGGAGGAGTCTAATTTTTTGTTGTAGCTATGGACTACTTCACCAAATGGACTGAAGCAGAGCCTCTCGCCGCCATAACCTCGAAGAAAGTCTTAGACTTTGTGGTGAAGAATATCATATGTCGATTTGGCCTACTGAGGAAGATAGTCTCGGACAATGGGACTCAATTTGACAGTGATATGTTCACCGAATTTTGTATGAGGCATGGAACCACAAAGAGCTTTTCCTCGGTAGCACACCCCAAGCTAATGGCCAAGTAGAAGCAGTGAACAAGACTATCAAAGACACTTTAAAGAAACGACTTGAACAAGACAAATGAGCCTGGCCAGAATTCTTGAGGTCCTATGGTCACATCGAACGACGGTGCAAACGACGACAGGACATATGCCGTTCTCTTTGGCATTTGGATATGAAGCCATGTTGCCAGTTGAACTCACTCCCCCATCACATAGACAAGAGACATACGATCAGGGGATGAACCATCAACTAATAGAAGAGTCGCTTGATTTAATCAAAGAGAGACGAGAAAAGACAAGTCTTAGAGTAGCAACACATCAACAAAAAGTGGCCAGATACTTCAACTCTAGAGTGAAAGATTGAAAATTTCAGGTTGGGGACTTAGTGCTCAAGAGGGTGTTCCTAAACACTAAGGACACTACGGCAGGGGTACTAGGACCTAACTGGGGAGGGCCATACCTTGTGGAGGAGGTGATCCCACTAGGGGCGTACAAGATAGCTCGACTGAATGGAGAACTAATAAAAAACTACTGGAATGGCGAACACCTCCGATGGTACTATCAGTGAAGATTGATCAGCAACAACACAAGTTTTGATTTGCAAATGTAGTATTTACGAATTACCTATGTAACAGCCATTATGCTTCAATGAATGAATTTAATTTCTAAAGTTTCTATAGTTCTTTAAATTTCTTTCAATAAGGGACTTGTCCTAAGGACCTGTCAACCCCATCAGATCATGTTCGATTCTGTTCCTTGAGGGACCTATCGGCCCATAAGATCCAAACAAGAGACAAGTCCTAGGACCTTGTCGCCCAAATTAATGGATCATGTTCGATCTTGGTTCTTGAGGAGCCTATCGACCTATACGATCCAAATGAGAGACAAGTCCTAGGACCTTGTCGCCCAAAATATTGGATCATGTTCGATTCTGGTCCTTGAGGGACCTATTGACCCATACGATCCAAACGAGAGACGGTCCGAGGACCTTGTCGCCAAATATTGGATCATGTTCGATTTTGGTCGTTGAGGGACCTATCAACCCATATGATCCAAACGAGAGACAGGTCCTAGGTCCTTGTTGCCCAAAATATTGGATCATGTTCAATTCTGGTCCTTGAGGGACCTATCGACCCATACGATCCAAACAAGAGACTGGTCCGAGGACCTTGTCGCCAACTATTTGATCACGTTCGATCTTGGTTCTTGAGGAACCTATTGACCTATACGATCAACAAAAGAGACTGGTCTGAGGACAAGTCGCCATTATTGGATCATCATCGAATCTGGTCCTTGAGGGACTATTGATAATTTGATCTAAGACTCGTTATAGGCTTGATTAGCCCATCTAGACCCGATTGGCCCAACTTAGACATTTCTTTCTACAATCATTGTAACGAGTACACGAGAGATTACATAGATCGTGATCGACACTTGCTACACAATATGCATCCATGTATAAGTATCATTACTACTGAGTATGAAACCATCACCTGACTACCAATGAGGGACAAGCATTTGCTGCTTGCATCATTGGATGAAAATGATAGGACTATGTGTCTAAATGCTCGAAGCAAGGCATGGTCAAGTAGAAAGTGACCAAGGCTTTTAAACCCATGATCACTTGGGGGGAATATAGTACATACCGATCGAGTTATACATAAGCAATGAGGGCGTGACCTTAAGTACTAAGCAAGCTCAAGTTTTTCTAGGACATTTATTCAACATATTTTCCGAAAGTGAAAAAAACAAAAACAAAAAAGGCATTGGTACAGAGTGTAACGCCCTGGTTACCCCAGAACAGTTATGGTGAACGGTGAACCGGAAATTTGACCCGCTACCCGAGTCCTTTGGTTAAAAACATGCTCTAAGTATGATTAACAGGTTAAGGAAGAAAACTAATAAAAAGGAAATGGATATTTTTCATTGCAAACTACTCTGCAGAGCTAATCAAAACATTTACAAGTTGTTCTCAGTACAAAATAGTTATTACTGTTTCAAATTTACAACCCCGCCGACCTAAGCGACAAAAATAGGGTAAACCCCCTAGTTCCTCTGAGAATGCCTTGGCCGTGGTGGTCAAGTGGCCGCATATGTACAAATCACCACCTAAGCTCTCCACTCAAGGCTGGGTGAGCTTTTCTTTCCCTTTACCTGCACCACATAGCACCCATGAGCCAAGGCCCAGCAAGAAAAACATAATAAAACATGATATAATATCAACAATGATCGTAATAATCACTCAGGACCAACAGTCGAAACAAATAGGTGACAGTCACAAAAGTCACAAAAGTGGGTACAACCCCCTCTAGCCATGTGATGATAGGGTCACTCGGGCTTAACTGGTAAGTGAATCTTTCATAAGTTTGAACAGGATAGGTGTATGGTGAATGGTCACCAACATAACCTTCCTCATGACCTTAGAGTCATAACCCTGGAACAACGTTCCCTAGCCATGTGACAAGCAGTCACCGGGGCCATATGCCCTGGCTCTGAATAACTAGTCTTAGACTAGCCAAGCGCTTATAAGTTCATCGACCTTAGAGTCGGTCCAGCATTAATGCCATAGAGCCATTCAATGCTGATATCAATTAGATCTAATCTTCATTCGGCCCTGCGTTCAGGACGCTTATGCCATTTCTGACTCTTAGGTCAGTGTAGTATACAGATAATCAACATTCACTAGCATTTAATATGCAACCCATGTCCACATTTACCAATCAACATGCCTCAATAACAATCACGCATGTCATATATACACAGGGTGCAGTTTTCTTACCTCAGGTTTGAGCGAGAAATATAATGAGGACGACCCCTGAGAATGATCGATCTTTTAGTTCCTTAGCGGTTACCTAGTCACAACCAATTATAACCTCCATTAATGAGAAACCACAATATTAGGGTCTTAACCTAAGAACCCACTCTCGGGACCTCGAAACATGCCCACACGGTGAGTAGATTCGATCCTGGGCCTTAAGGATTGAAACCCCAAGTTAAAAACCCTTAAAAACACTCAAAACGGGACTTAGAATGAATAGGGTAGCGCTACAGCGCTCAACCCCTAGCGCCCCAGCGCTATACTCAGAACCACCAATACGCCAAAAATCCTCCTGAGGAGCGTTGTAGCGCCCTAGGGTGGGCGCTATAGCGCTACCTCCAGACCAGCACTTCCCTGAACCGACCTTCTTCAACTCCTTCAATTCTAACCTGAGTTACAAGCTTCCAAATCCCATTCTTGATGCCAAATGAACCCAAAAACCATCCTAACACACCCCAAACATCACAAGTATAGGAACCCTAGCCAAAACTCCCAACAAAACCAAGTATTCACCCTAGAAATCACAGCTGTAAAACAAAACTAAAACAGGGCAAACCAGAGAATTCTATGGTTAGAAACTTACCCAAAGCTCAGCTTATGATGCTCTTCAATGGTGGAACACACTCCCAAACTCCCAAGGCTTGCTTCCCAAGCTATAATCCTCAAGATTGGTTCAAAAATCACAAAGAAAGGTGAAGAGAAGAAGGTACGGGAGAACTCAGAAACTTACTCTATTTTTACTTCCTTATTTTAGCCAACACTAAATATATCTATCCTAGGGGTGAAATGTCCATTTTACCCCTAGGTCAATTAACAGTTTCTAAAGGCTCCCAAGGGCATATTTGGTACTTTCCTCCTATCTCGTTAATCATAATTAACGCTCTCCAATTTCCGCTATTCTCAATAATCTCAAACACCAATAATTCACATCCCGTTACCCTCTAATGCCCTGGTAACGCTCTAATCATTAAAATCACCCCGAGACTCAACCCGAGCCCCGCACTTAAACCTGTTGTGACCAGACCGCTAATCAATAATCCAAGATCTTCTCATGCCGAATAGCTCGAACAAACCCACATTATAATGTGGTCTCAACACATATCATCGACATGCATACAATTATACAATTATACCCTCAACGGGCCAAATTACCATCACACCCCTGTAATTAAAATGTGGACCCACATGCATGCATTTAACATCATATTTTAATATAATTCACATATACATGCATAATATCACTTAATGGCATAATTAAACAGATATGGCCCTCCCGGCCTACTAATCCCGCCATTAAACCATACCGGAGAATTCGGGGCATTACACAGAGACTCCTAGCCATGTCCCTTATAGGGTGGTCGACCAGTTCATCAACCCTATAGGGTGGTCGGCCTATCACCCATGGGGGGGTCGACCTGACCATTTTTTTCATGGTACTTGGTGAAGTACTATACTACTCACATTACCATGGTTGTTAGCATGAAAAACGTAAAAGAGTAAGGTTAGTATGGCACACAAAATACATGTGTTCAGAGTATACTTAAACCTAAACCAATGAGGGTTGTGAGTTGATATACTTAGTAAGCATTGGAAATAAAAAAATTCAATCAATACAATGAGTACTCATAACAAAAAGGCATAAAGGCATAAAATGTCATATGTAAATATTGTCAAGTACAAGGTGCCCCACCAATGGCATGAGAGGAAAAACAGAATAAGAAGACCAAGAAGACTAACTAGGGCGAGGAGTATCATTTGATAGACTACCCTGAGCCTCGGCAGCCTCACGAGCCAGACACTTCCTAAGCTCTTTCACTCACCTCTTCTCGGGAAGGAAATCCAAGTTCAGATCTTTGTTGGACTTCCAGATCAAATAGAAGCAAGAGAAAGTCATCTCTGAATACTCTTCTCGAGCCTTGTCCCGAGCAGCTTTGACCTCTTGCTCCTTTTCGACAAGAGAATTCTTTCGCAATTGGTCCATGTCGGCAATCAGCTTCTCTTTCTCCACTTCAGACTGTTGGAGTTGATCGGCAAGTTCCCCATCCATTTGGGTTATCCTAAGAGTCAACTCGATCACTTCCTTCTATTTGAGCTCCATGGTACTGCGGAGGGTGTTGATTTCTTCATCCTTTGAGGCAATGTCTGCATCCCTAGAGCCAAGAACACGCCTAAGGTCCAGTACCTCTTGGCAGACGGCTTCAAGCTCAGAACGAAGGTTGGAGAGCGTAGAAGTACACTCTACAAACCTATCACGGACATGAGAGACCAGCATCAATGCCTGCAAAAAACCTACAAGTGTTAGATAAACGTCACAACATAAGCTAAATAGATAAGAAGGAAACTGCGAAGGACTCACACTCTGAATGTCTAAGAGTGACTTCGTGAGAATGGTGTTCAGGTCCTCATTCTTGATCCCATTAAAGGATGTTGTTGTTTTCTCCAGATGCGATTCTCAGTCCATGAGGGCGCTTAAGTTCCACAAAGCAGACTGATGCTACTCAGATAAAGAGGCGGGCGCAAGCAAGAAGCACCTGCATCATTGAAAGTGGGAAGAGCTGGTGTAGAAAAAGACGGCTCTACCTCTGCGACAGGGCTAGATGCCAAAGGAGTTAGAGGAGACACCTCAAGAGGAACCTCCATGACCGACTCAGCCTCAACCCTGGCCCTTTTTGCCACTCGAATAGAAGGACTGGCCTCGGTGGGAATCGACCTTTGATGGGTATGAACAAAGCCAAACATGTCTGAGCCTGCAAAAGAATATCAAATGTTAGAAGGATATTAAGCACAGATGAATCATAAAATAAAAGGTGATAAAGTGTCAGACCTTCTGAATGTGATTCGAGTTCGAACATAGCCTCATCAAAGTCGTCCGAAGCAAGCAATGAGTATGCAACAAATGCACCCACCTGATTACCTTCATGCCCGACTAGCACCGGCGAAGAGGGTATCTCCTCGACATGAATAGGTCTCGGGGAGTTTATGGCTATCATGGGCTCGGGACCATCGTCATCCGAAACATCTGATATGGTAGGAGGAAACAGCCACACCTTCCTAAGGTTCTCTAGAGTAACGAGAGTCTTGACATTCTTCTCTTCAGGGGTCATGGCAATCAATGCCTTGGCCCTAACTATCATATCCTGAGTTGGGAGTGGTCTATAAAAGGGCCCAACGTGCTTAAACTTGGAGTAATTGGCCTCTACGTCCTTAGTGAAGAAATAGTTGTCGACATATCTAAATGCCTTGCTATTTCCAGAGATCTCTTCCAAGAAGGTGTTGGTACCTTCACTCATATAATGGTGGAAATGGAAATACCCCAAGTTACATTGAGAAGGGTTTATCTTCAAGTCAAATAGATAGTGGATCTCATGAGGTACTGGAGCAACCCATTTTCTGCGGTAATAAATAATGTACAATGCAGATAAGGCCAAGATCGCATTAGGAGCTAGTTGAGAAGGACTAATACCAAGATAGTCTGCTACACTTCGGAAGTACGGATGAAGAGGAAGCAGAGCCCCATACTTAATGGCGGAGCATGTCCAAGCGCACATACCTAGAGGGGGGTCCTCAGCTTTGTCATCTGGACCAGGTATAGTGATGGAAACCCCGGAGAGGTCAAAGGTCTTCCTCAAATTCTTTACCTTCTCCTCAGTCATGTCAGAGGTCGCTCCCTTGAACCAAACAACCTCATAATCAGTAGGGCGAGGCTTCTCAAACGGTTTCGATATGATCTCATTGGCAAAGGTGGCCCCAGAATCTGATGAATGGAACTCCTTTTGTCGTCTCTTCTTCTGTTGCTCAGCTGGCGAGACTGTTTTGCTCTTGGAAGGAGGGCGAACTACCTTAGGATGGAATCTATGATTGGGACGCTCCTGACGATGAGCAGTGTGGCGACGTGAGCCCTCGGTATAATCTTGCCTAGAAGAAGATCAATAGAGAACCCGACTAGTATCTCGGTGCGAAAGGCATGGCAATGGTTCTCGCTGACCTGACCTATCCCGCTGAGAAGAATGACTTCGTTAAGGTGTGCATTGGGTACCTTGGGAGTCGCAGGGCGTACTATGCTGAGAAGTAATCTGAGAAGAGCCCGACGAAGAACCCTGAGTGATATTCCTGGCAATCTGAGGATCATCTTCAGAAGGTTGACGGGTTGTCTGTTTCACTCTCACCATTGGACAATACCTCTTTAAGAAATCTTCCTCACTAAATAAGTATACAGCGGAACGAGGACGAATCCTTTTCAACCTTTCCAAAACTCTTGAGGATTACGCTCACCTACTGACTTGTCTGATGAAGAAGAGCTGGACATCTGCAACGGAGGAAAAATAAAGATTAAAGTTAGTGAATGAGCATAATGAAGCCAACAGTTGGGGGCAGGTTCATGAACTAAAGAGTCAAAATGAAGAAATCAAGAGCAAGACAGGGGGTCGACCCAGTGAACTTAAGCATAGGCTGACCACCCCAAAGAAGTAAGCTTCAGAAAGGTGCCTAAGGACCGTTCAATTCTCCAGAATATTTTTGGGAAACCCAGGTGGCCAACTTATGCTTGGGCCGACCACCCTGAATCCCTGAAAATCATTTAAGGCAAGGGGTACTCAGCCTAGGGACCTCTAGGGTGTTCGTCCTGGCCATAATTCTATCCCTGGAAATCATCCAAGGGGAGGAAAGGGAATGCTCAGCCCATGCTAAGGAGGTCCTTGACCCATGGATCCCTAAGGTGGTCGGCCTAGCCATAATTCTAGCCCGGAAATCGCCTAAGGGAAGGAAACGAGTACTCAACCTATGATTTATGAGTGGTCGGCCTAGCCCTAATTCTAGGTCTGGAAATTACCTAAGGGAAGGGAAGGAAGTACTCGGCCCACCAAGCTATAGAGGTGCTCGGCCCAACCCAGTTCCTATGCCTGAAAATTGCACAAGGAGAAGTAGGAGGTGCTCGGCCCAAACCTGAGTCCATCCTTGGAAATCTCTTAAGGAAGAAAAGGGAGTGCTCGACCTATGGAGTACTCGGCCTATGCCAAGGAGGTGCTCGGCCCAAACTAGGCCTATCCCTGGAAATCGCAGACACTAGGGTATGGAGTCCCAGAAATCGCCTGATGAAGTGGTTGGCCTAGGGTCATCCATCCCTGGAAATCGCCCAGGCTAAGAAATTTTACAGAGAAATCTTTCAAGAAGGTCCATTATTTTGGATCAAGATACAACAAAAAGAAGATTCAGACAAAAAATCCTCAAAAAGGCAAAGTGTTTCTTATGAATCTAAGCACATTTTAATTAAATGATGTGATGATTAGAAGAGAATACTTACCAAAAATCTGAGTTTGATGAGGACCTGGAAAAATCAGACTTGGATCCTGTTTGAAAGTGGCACATGGAGTAGGAATGAGAAGAGAGGATCTATTTATAACCTCTCAGGCAAGACAAGATATTTTTAGGAATTCAAATTTCCTTGAAAAATATCTAATATGGTTTAAATTTAAATTCCTTGAAAAATATCTATACTTTTAGGAATTTAAATTTCCTTGAAAAATATCTATATGTTTAGGAATTTAAAATTTCTTAAAAAATATTTATATTTTTTAGGAAATCAAATTCCTTGAAAAATATTTATTATTTTTTTAGGAATTAATATCCTTGAAAAGTATATTATATTTTTAGGACCCTAAAAACTCCTTGAAAAATATATTATATTTTTAGGATTTCAAATTTCCTTGAAAAATATATTAGATTTTTAGGAAATTAATTTTCCTTGAAAACCTAATTATTTTTAGGAATTACTAATTATCCCTGAAAAATTCGTACCGAGCAAAGTATCGATAGTAACAAGTATTATATAATGTCCCGAGGGACTTGACTATCTAAGTACTGCTACGGTATGTTTCTCGGGCCTGGATCAAGTTTATCGTAATGTTGAGTACATTACAATAAACTTAGGGGGCAAATGTTATCCGTAAAAAATACAAGGATGACGTGGCGAATGAGAATGTGACATGTGACATCACAAATCAGGGAAAAATGACAAAGTATTGAGAAAAGACTGACGGGCAAAAGGATAGGTCGAGGACCTATAGGAAAATCGACCAAGCCAGTACCCCTAGGGGTGGTCGGCCCAATATGCCCAAGGACCTTACGAGTGGTCGGCCTTACCCTATCCTCCATAGGGTGGTCGGCCTAAACCCCCAAGTACACTTCACTGAGAAGTAATTACTCTCATTCAAACTGAGATCAACAGGCCTAGCACCCCGAAGATCAAAAGGCCTAGCACCCAGAAGGTCACTGGTCCAGCACCCAAGCTTTGGTCGTCGGGCCTAGCACCTAAGTCTAACATACCAACAAAGACTTAGCATTTCCCAGAGGTTTCTATCGTGCATTATCCACCACGATCTATAGAAACAAGAGAAGACCCATGATCTTATAATTGTGGGAAGGTGGACATGTATCTCCACTCACCATGATCGTGTACCAAACCGCGATCTCTAGTATTACTGATTGTATAACAACCCCTGGGTACTATAAATAAAGGACCCAGGGCTTCATAAAAAAGGGCTTTTTTGGGAACTCTTTTTTGGACCGGAAAAACTCTTCTAAGAAGTGAATTCCTGAGTTCATACTTGTAATTTTCAAGTAACTCAATAATAAAGACTAAGTGGATTAGGTTATTACTGTTCATCAGAACAGGGCTGAACCACTATAAATTTCTGTGTGTTTATTTAAGGTAATCGTACTTTGTCATTTATTTTGTTTATTTCGTTCAAAAGGTTTCGTATATTGTACATATGACCGTTGGCCAATTTCACAGGTCAACAAATATCAACATAATTGATTTTTATTGTAACTTGGTTTATTTATTATTTTAATTTATGTTTCTTTTCTATGTTTGACTTGCGGGGTAAATAAAAAAAATATTCCATCAAGATTACATCGTGGGTTTTTCCCAACAACACAATGAGCCATTTTACTCTGCTTGGGGGAGATTTAATGAATTGGTGGAGAGATGTTATCACAATTTCTCAAGGGGGTGTCTTACACTTTTCTTTTACAATGGATTAGATGATGCAACAGGATGTTGGGTAAACTATGGAGCAGAAGTAACTGGTGAACCTTTATTAAGAAGATGACATGATGATATAATGGAGTTGTTGAATGATATGGCAGATTTTGATTACCATTGGCATTGGGATCCTTCACTGCAAGGTTGGAGTCACCAATATCCTCCATTATTCCAAGATCCTAATATTATACCCTAACCATTAGAGCATGAAGAGCATAAACCATAAATTGAAGAATTAATGGCTCAATTGAAGAACACTTTAAATTTAATGGTGCAAAACATAGAGTGGTTTAAGGAAAATTACTCAAACAATCAAGGTTGTGAGAGTTATTCGAATACTGTAGAAGCACCAATGTTTGAGGCATTAGAAGAGATTGAGTGTAAAGTTGATGAACAAGAGACCTCGAAGTTATATTCACTCAAAATTTTGCTAAGTTGGATACTTGCTTGGTAGATAATGATTATGGTGTGGTGAATGAAGTAAATTTCATCCATGATCATGAAGTTGTTAAAGATCAAATCACAAGCATGTTTAAGGATAACTGTGTGGAGAGTGAAAAAAAATCAGAAGGGTTATATGAGGAATTCACAAATGAAGATGAAAAAAATATGACTTTGGAGGATGAGGAAGCAACTGCAATCATTGATTTGAGTTAATCAATGCTTCAATCATATACACCGCCAGTGGATCCATATTTTAAATTGATGACTCCTTCACTATTCTACATCTTTTATGGGTTACCAAAGTTTTATGCCCAAGCTCATCACTCAAAGTCTTGTTTTGTTGGAGTGACGTGTCGAACATATTCATATTTTGCCAAGCTTGAGGGCATTCAGAATGACAACCTTCAAGTTATCTTATATGATGCTTATTATGGGTGTCAACCACTCATTGATGTGTTTCGAAATATAAAACACTGAGGATGATATAGATGAGAGTCAATACGATGGAGCAATGCAGTGGATTTCAGGGAAGTTTTATTTTCCTTTTCTTTTATTTATACATTGAGAACATGTTTAGATTAAGTTTGGGGGAAGGGATTTGATTTTTATTGCTTTGCTCGTTGTAGATATCTTAGCTTGTTTAAGTTTAAGTTTTGTTAGGTTTATATTTATTTTTATTTTTATGTTTTGTTTAGTTTTTGTTTAGAGTGTTAGTTGAATCAAGTTGACAATGATTAGCCAATGATAATATGATTGAATGATGTGATGTATAAATTGAATGGGAATGAAGCTATAAAAATCTTTATGCTTGTTTGAATAGTTCTTTCCCTTTTTTACTTTGTCTACTTAAATAATTGAGAGCTTAATCAAGATTTTTAATAAATTCTGTGTAATTGAAAAGTTTTTATGCTTGCTGAATGTTGAAAATAAAAATTATGAAAATGTTGTTATCCTAGAACTTGTTTGCTTGCTATTTGAGACAAAATCCTAGATGATGCATGCTTAGGAAGATGATTTAGACAATTCTTTGTACCGTTTGAGCCTTTCAAGCCAACCTTGATTTATTAAATCACTAGTTACCCCATTTTGAGCCTAATTTGATTCTTTTTGTTTGACACTAATTTTTAGCTTATTGGAAACTTTGTTATTTTTCCTTCCCTTTGATATATCGTGAGCATATGAAAACTGATTGGGGGATGGTTTATAATGGGGTCTATATTTGGAAATTTTGTCAATAGAAGAAGAAAAATTGA
This sequence comes from Humulus lupulus, assembly GCF_963169125.1. Taxonomy (NCBI): domain Eukaryota; kingdom Viridiplantae; phylum Streptophyta; class Magnoliopsida; order Rosales; family Cannabaceae; genus Humulus; species Humulus lupulus. Next base: position 34,589,380 of record NC_084793.1, on the reverse strand, counting down.
GAGAGAAAGAAAGAAAAAGTATATTGAATATGAACTACACTCCAGTTGAAAATACAAAGAAATAAGTTTGGGGGAGTGTAGTATCATTAGAAAAAAAATAAAAGAAAAATCAGTTTATGAATTTATCTCAAAGTAAGAAAAATTTAGGAAATTTAGGATTATTTTTGGGGTTTGCAAGTTGATACAAGATTGGTTTGTTTGGTTGTGTGCTTATGGTATACTTTAGCTTAAATGACTTTTTCATCTACCTTAACCTAAGCCATTCAATTATAAACTGTGAAAGTCCTATTGATTTTTGAGCATGTGTTTTCTACATTAGTAAAGATTAGTAAGTATAGCAAGCTTATGAGATAATGATATTAATTGATTGTAGTGAAGAAAATTTGGTGAGCATGAAATTATTCGAATACATTTTTTTTATTAATCATGATTTTGAGAGCTTTTATTTTTGTTGTGACTTAAGTAAATTGGAAGAATGTTTTGACTGAAGTTCTGGATTATAAGTTAATTTTCTTGAAGATTATATAAGTGTGTTAGTCATCATAGCTTGAGGCATGAATTATTGTTGTCGGCTTGATTCAAAGTGTGTTTGTTGTTTAGGTTTTTAGTCGAGTCTATTTATTGTTGTGTTCTTTACTCGAGGGCGAGTATATGTTTAGTTTGGGGGAATTCGATAGGATAGATTTTTAATATTTTTTTAGTCTTAGTTTTTTATTTATTATTTTATATTTTTTGTTCTTTTTATGTGTGGTTGTTGTATTTTTCAGGTTGTCATTTGTTAAATAGATATTTGAGAAATATTTCAATTTTTTTTTAAATATTATCTTCAATTAAGAGAAAAACAATAAATGATATTTATTTGAATTGATTGGAGAAGTAAAGGAGAATTCCAATTTAAATGGTTGAAAAAATCTGAGATATTTTGAATCTGAGATAGTTTCGGTATTTTGACCATATCTCCCAATTCATTTATGTGTTCTTGGTGGTGCTAGAAAGCTTATTCAAAGACCTAAAAAAGTTTGTTTCACAAGAAAAGTCAAATTCGGACGTTTACATGGTGATATTCGACCTACAAGGTTACACAAGTTAGAGTTACGAGATTTGAAATTCAAATAAAGATATTTTGAAGCATTGTCAAGTAACAAATGGAAACATCTAGAAAACTCTTTTCACAACTTTATCACTATAAAAAGAATGTGTTAGACTATTTTAGATCTCTCTCTCTTTCTTCTTGACCTCTATCTATTTCCTCTCTTTCTTCTCTTATTTACTCTATTATTTTCCATGAACTAGGATTTCTATTTAATGTTATTATGATTTTTTATTGATTCTTCTTCTTTATTCTAATCTATATAATGTTTGCTTAATAGTAAATATTTGATCAATATTTGCTTGATTTATGATTTTGATTCAAAATTCAAAAGATGAGAATTGAATATGCTATCATTATATAGATATAGGTTACATATTGGACGAAAGTACCTGTATGGTTTGTGTAGTAATTAGGTTTCTATGCTTAATGTCTACTATATGTTTAAGTTTATCACAAAGATGTAGAAAACCTGTATATAGGATGAGATCTTATATCTTGAAAAAGAATAAGAATCAAATTATGTTACCTGCTATTAGAATAAGAAGAAAGAAATTTAGAACTGATTAATAAAATTAGTAGAATGAAAAGTTGAGGAAGTTAATACCCTAGGTCTTTTTATTATTGATTTTCATCTTTTGATTAGTTATTTTGTTCACAGTTATTTAAAATTTTATAATTAGATTTATTCATCTAAATTTTGTTTGCCAAATAGAAATTAAAGAACAATTATTGGTAATTGGTTAATAGTCTTTGTGGGAACAATACTCTATTTACTATCTATATTACTTGAATCAATTGCGTGCACTTGCGTGTTATATTTTAGCGATCAATAGTGATCTTTAGAAAATAAAATATATCAAATCAGTAAACAAACTTTACAATATAAAAAACAACACAATATAACATTTAAAAATTGTAACAAGTCAATGCAGAATATATGTTAACAAGCTTGTAAAAAATTGTTACAGAACTAGAAAATAACATAACTTATAATAAATTGTAAAGTATTGTTATAGAAAATAAAAACGTAAATATACATTGCAAAACTGTAACAGAATGTTAGAGAACCAACATATTAGCATAAAACTGAAACAGTTACTTTCATATTGACACTCTTGTCCCGTTCTTTCCTATCATTATCCTAACCACAACCCACACAAAGATTTACATTCCTGTACCCCAATTTCAAAGAGTGTACCCTCAAAATCCAAACTCTATATGATCAAAATCTCTCTCTTAACACTACTATAAATATAGGTTTTCTCTGCGTTTTTTTTTCAACCTTAAATAAAAAGTACAAAGAAAATGTTTGAATGAATCTGAAATATTACATTTAATACCTGCGTACTATTTTATTGCAGTTTTAAAAAAAACACAGTTTAAAGTTTCAAGGGTGAGGTGGCGGGGACTTTTCTCCGCGGTTCTTTAGAAAAAACTGCGGAGAAAAGTCCATTTTCCCTGTAAAATAGACCTGAAACCTCATTTCTTTGCTCATTTTTCATTTCACAGACGCGAGAGAGGAACGGCTCCGCCCTTCGTCCCCAGCCACATTAAGGTCCATTTTCACCATTTTTCATTGTTTTTTTTTTTTTTCATTTTCTTGCATATTAACGCTTTAAATAATGTAAATATGCATAATATTGATTTATTTTGAAGTTTTAGGGAAAAAATGAAAAAAATATTGAGTGAGTTTAATAAGGTTTTAATGTATGTTTATAGGGTGGTTTTCAAGCTTTTTTTGAACGTTTTTGAACATATGTGGAGGATTATAAGAAATTTTCATTGTTCAAAACATATATTGATCACTAAAACTTGATTTTTTTTAATATTTTTGTTTATGGGTATTTTTTTATATTATTTACCTAATTTATTTGCTTTTTTTAATAATGTTAATATTAATTGTGTCAAATCTTTAAAATGTATTGTATTTTACATATATTTTTTTATATTACAATATTTTTATTTACATAATCTTTTATATTATAATATTATTTTTTTTCATAATTATTTATATTATTTACATGATGAATTTTTTTAAAGTTTATTTTTGTTAATTATATTATTTTAAGATCAATTCAATTACCATATTTACTAATCATTGTTTAAAATTTTATTGTAGGAAATATTTGTTTGAATTTGAGGTGTGTTGAAATTGTTGAAGATTAATTTTGAAGGTGAGTAATAATTACTACTTAATTTTTTATTTTTCTTTTTGAAATTTACAAACTATTGTTAGAGGAGTTTGAATGTATTAGATATTCATCCGTAGTGAAGTAGGTTCTGAGATAAAATTATGTGCTGCGGAGATAATTGAAGGTTGAGTACATGTGTGTCTTAGTGATGTGTCCTAGTGAAGTAAGTTATGCGAATTTTGTGTGCTACGGTGGCTTATGGTTGAGAACATGCATGTTGTTTGTTGTATGTTTTGTTTGATTTGAATTTATAGGTAGTAATAACTTGGGATGTGCTATAGAAACAGAGGAAATTCTCCCCAATTTTTTTTAAGATTAATATTTTAATTGAACATGTTTTATAGGTTAATATATGTTATAGAAATAGAGTAAACTCTACCTATTTTATTTAAGAATTTATTAATTGAACATATTTTTGTTCAATTACAATAGTAATTTTCTTTTAATTATTGACTTATGAATTAGGTAGATATTATCATTATGGATAAATCATGGATTCTTGAGAATAGAGAAACACAACAATTTCAAGAGAGATTCAACCAATTTTTAGAATTTTACCAAAAAAATTGTAATGATCCGTAAAGAATTCATTGTCCATGTATAGATTGTGGTAATGGATCAAAAGGAAATTGATTAGAGCTCAAAAATATCATTTTATTAGTTTTAAAGTTTAAAATTAATTAAGTTTTAATTAATATTTTCATGGATTTATTATAATATATTTTATATTTGAAAATATTAATTTTAATTTAATTTGTGTTTGATTTTCAAGAAATAAAATGTATTTTGATACAAAGAAAAAGAAAGAAGAACAAAAGAATATATAATTGAAGAATGATTGAAAAAATGACATTTTTGACAAAAGCAGGCCCACAAACTGAGCCCAGCCCAAGCCACCAGCAGCCAGCCACACCTAACACCAGCTGCCTGCCACCTGACGCCAAGCTGCCTGATGCGTCTGCCCCGCAGGTCCCACGCTGCCTGTCATGCTGCCAACAGCTGCTCCCCACGCTCCCGCCTGAAGCGCCTGCCAACCTACCACGCCTCCTTGCCGAGCCAACCAAAAGGCGCCACGTCGCCTTGCTGTCTCCCACTCCACCAACAACATGTTTTTGATAACCAACTAACGCATGCCACGTGTCCCACTTGCCTCATTTTGCATCATATTTTGAAGCCACTTTCTCCACTTTCTAATGCACAAAAATACAAACTTTAGAGCAAATTTTCTCTATAAATAAGGAATCAAAACCAGTGTAGCATGATCAGATTTTAGAGTGGAAAAAGACACTTTGTTATTTTATTTCTTTTCTTATTTCTAGTTTAATTTTGCTTGTTTTAGGTGACAAAATGAGTGAATTATTTTAGACATATTGGTGAGGTTAGAATGTAGTTGTTGTACTTCTCATTCTCAATAGTGATATTGATTCTTCTTATGCTTCATTTTCATATCTCATTAATTATTTTGTTTCTCATCTTCTAATTTATTTTCTAAAATTATTTAGCATCTTTTACATAAGTCCAGTCATGCTTTTCTTATGTAACTTAGATTGCTAATTTATTTTAGTATATTTGTTATATTGTATGTCTTTTACTGCATTCTGCCAGTGGTATTTTGTCGCTCTTGGATATATAATATGATATGCTATGAAGTTAGGAGTTAGATTCAATTTAATCTAGATTATTTAATTTGTGCTTTTAACATATACATCTTCCAGTTGCAATTAATGGTGTAGAATTGCAACTGTGTTTTGAATTAATATCAATATTAGAATAGGTTTTACAACATTGCATCTCTACCTTGCCATGCTCTTTATCTGATCACGTTCCCTAATCTATCATTTTACTTTCACGAAATCCATTTCTTCAATTCTACTTTATTTTTATCTTTTATTTACTAATCAAATCTTTAGTTGTGTTTGTCTCTCTGTGGATACGACATAGCCCGATTACTACTGCGGCCGCTTAGGAGTTTATTAAGTGATATCAATTTTTGGCGTCGTTGCCAGGGAGGTAATTCTACAATTAAAGGTTTGCATAGTAAATTATTTTTTTTATTAAAAAAAATAACAAAAAAAAGTAGTATAATTTTTTTTAATTTCTCTTTTATTTATTTTTATTTCCCTTAGTAATTTTTATTTTTAGTTTTTTTATTTATTCATTTTTTTATTGTTTTATTTTATTTGTTTATTTTACTTTTAGGTTTAGAATTTTATTATCTAGATTTGGGTTTTTTCCAAAAAAAAAAGAGCATAAAATTTTGTATCATAATTTTTTTAAAAAAACAAAGTATTGAGAACATTTGTGTAATTTTGGAAATTAGTAAAAACCAAACATGTTCTGTCTTAGAAAAATTGGTTCTTAAATAAGGTCTGTGTTAGCGTTACCCTCCAAAATTTTCTAAGAACCTCGGGGAGTTCTACAAAAGCTCTTGGGTCTAAAGTGGTACCTTGGTAGCCTTCCCAATTGGCCTGGGAACATTTTTGGTGTATACTTATTACACTATTACACACTTGTGCTTATAATACTTACAAAAAAAAAAAAAATAACAAATGAATGAAGAAGATCATCGACGTTTTGAGTACTATTATCCAATATATCTCTCTTCACTTGAAAACAATAAAAAATCTAGTGCTACTGAGGGTACTAGCAATTTTAAAGGTGCCCCTAACTTAGCAAAAAAGAGTACCTTAAATCTAAAGTAAAATTCTTGACTAGAGAATTCAAAAACTTGAAAGCTAAGTATGGTCGAGAAAGTAACGAGGTCATGAGGGTGGAGTATGATGAATCGTATTTTGACTGTGAAAGAGTCGACCATTTTGCTCAAGATTACTTAACTCTTAGAGAAAGGGAGTAGGCCTTTCAATACTATTCTTACTACAAGAACAATAATCTTAGCTGGAAAAACCTTGTTGCTTCAAGTTGGAAGTCTAAGTACAACTATTGTGCACCGATTTGTTGGGAATTGGCACCATCTGGTAAGAATGTTGAGCACAATTTTTCTAACTCTTACCATGAACCTCCACATAATGTCTGGACTAATGCAGATTCCTTAGAGGAAACATTATATACAATTATGGAGGAATAAATAAACTTTACTGAACACATAAGAAACATTGCTAAACACATGATGGAGAAATTTGGACTCAATTTTCAGAATTGACCGACAAAGTTAATTCACATTATTTCTGTCAATTCCAATCAGATGAGGAAACAATGGCGCCAATCTCTAATCCTATTTCCTACAAATTTGATGAAGCTGATGCCATTACTATTCGAAGTGAAAATATTTCTCATGCTGAAATTCTTCCAACAACACCGAATGAAAACAAGTGTTATCATACTGATGTGATAAACCTTATTGTGGAGGAAATTCACAAACTTTTCTCAAAGAATCAATCGCATCATTTCCTCCATGATACTAAAAACGAACATTTTCTTTATCCTGAGAATGTTACTAATGCTTCTATTTTTGAGACACACGATAAAAGAAAATTCATTTTTGATACTAGATGGTCAAGAATATTGAGTTGGTGTACCAACCTGAGGAGACTTTTCTCTGGTTTGCCAGGACTAATCAGGTTCTATCTTTCCTTGCTTGCTTTATTTCTGGTATGTTTTATTTTTGTTTTTCCTTTTTATTATGATAGTTGATAGTTGTCTTGTCATTTAATTTTCTTTTTGTAAAGAATCAATATCATATCATTTTGCATTAGCTCACTCTCTACGTGTTCTCATTTCACGCTTTTCGTGTATATATTTTTAAACAATGAGAACATTGTCTGATTTTGATTGGGGGTGGTGAGCATATTCATGCACGTTCATGTTAATTTTTGTCATACTAATATTTTCATGGTCAAATTTTTTTAAAATGACTGATTTATTATTTCAAAATGTTACTTTTGAGTTAATTTTTGTTATCTGTATTACTAAAAGTTTCTCTAGAGTTACCTAATGCACATGCCAAACATTGTGGTAAGATGGTTGTTAGCACATATTTTCTTAGAAATTTTCTATGTTAAGAATTCATTCTTTTCAGTGAGAGGTGGACTTGAGAAAATAACTTTTAAATTTTTTATTGATTCTTAGAAATTGTTATAATTATTTGGACAAGGTATTGTGGTATGAAGGGATGATGTTTTAGGGATAATATTTTCTATAGATAAATCTTATTAGAGAGCCTTTTATTATGTTCTTTATAAAAAAGACGAAAAAATAAAAAGAAAAAAAGAAAAAAAAAGTAAAAAAAGAAAGAAAGACACAAGAGCAATAGATCTATCATTTTCAATTATGTTGTCTCTTGTGTCCAAGAAAAAAAATATTTGTTTATTAATTTCATATTTTATTTTATGGCTCTTAGAATAAATGTAAAGATTGTTTATTTAACCTAAAAATCCCGAAAAACTGGTTTTGTGGTACTCTTTATGGTGGTGGTCCAAATAGTTTATTTCCTATCTTCGTTTCAATAATTATTTAAGAGTTTGTCCTAAATATATACCCATTTGATGAGTGCTTACTTCTTTTCCAACTCCATGAGTGAAACCCTTAAACTTTAAATATTTTCAATTACATGAGAGGTTAATGGTGTTATATTATTTTATAATATAATGTAATATTATATTATATTATAATATAATATTTTAGATTAAATAAATGTGACAAAGAATATCACATACTGTAACATATAATAGAGAGTTACAATATTTAGATATATGTGATATATCCAAATATGTAACATATTTGGTGTTACAAATTTGTAACTTCCAAATATTATCTTTTATTGTGTAAATTTGGTGTTACACAATATTGAGATGAATTTCATAAAGCCATATGTGAATTGGCTGTTAGAGATATGATTTTAACCCCAATAATGTGTTTTGGGGGTTACAAAATCAATTGGGATGGTTTAGAACTGTTTGGAAAAACAACACAAAATTGTGTGCTGAAAATGATCAGTGGCCGCGGCCTATGGGGCAGAGAGCAATGGTCGCGGCCATTGATGTCCCTGGCCGCGGCCACAGGTGTAAATTTGACCAATTTTTCAATTTTTTCAATCTTTGTTGAACGACTCAAAAAACCCAAATAACTCTCAAATCTCATTTTTAATTCTATATTAATCCAATTAAACATTGGTAACAGCCATGGGGGTTGGTGGAATTTGAAATTCAAAGGGCGTCTCTAAATTCTATAAATAGGAGCCTATAGCTCACTTGAAAGACACAACAATATTTCTATCCATTAGAACACTTGGCTAGAAACACCTTGAGGCTTGATAATTCCAGAAAGCTTTTCCAATATCTGAGAGAGATCCCTTAGTGCTTGAGTTAGGGGGAAATAAGCTTTTGGACAAATGTTTTAAACCTTGTTCAATTTGGTGATCCCCAACACTCTTCACTTAGGTTGTGTAAGTGAGAGTTTTCTTTGTTTTTGTTCTTACATTTCTTCTATTGCTTTTCTTCTTATTCCTCTTGTTCTATTTACTTGTAATTTTGTTTAGAGTTGTAATCTTCTTTTCTTTTGTTTCAAACACCTTTACTTTACTTGTAATCTTTTGCTTATAGTTGTATTTTTCGCTATTCTATTCTTCTTCTCTTCTTCTTCTTCTTTTTGTTTATTTGTACTTTCAGTTATAGAGTTGTAACCTTATTTAATCAATCTATATTTATTTGTAATATATTATCTAGAGTTGTAATATTCTTACCTATTTCCATTGAGGCAATACATATTTTTCCTAACAAATGGAGTTGAGACTTTTACTTGGCATAAATTCTGTAGCGCCCCATGTCACTATGGCTACTTCCTGGAATGACGACTGGCCCTACAAACCAACACGAGTCTTTCCAGCGTGCTTTGTCCTCACTCGCACGCTTCCTGAGAAAACTTCCCAGGAGGTCACCCATCTTGAGATTACTTTAGGTCAATCACGCTTAACTTTGGAGTTCTCAAGTGATGGGCTACCGAAAAGAAGATGCATCTTGTTGGCATAGGTAGTACCCATTAATCCATTTAAGCCCTCTTCAACTGTGTAGTCCCATACCTACACATTCTTAGAATAATCACATTTGACCTTCCCCAGGCGGTGTGGGATTGCACAGCTTTACCAGGTCTTTCCCTTTACGGATCATAGAATTCTGACTGTCACAATCACCCCCTTTACGGGCTCGACGTCCCCGTCGACCACACTTCTGGCTGGGTCAAGGCTTTGATACCATTTGTAACGCCCCACATCACTATGGCTGCTTCCTAGAATGATGACTGGCCCTACAAACCAACATGAGTCTTTCCAGCGTGCAAGTGAGGACAAAGCACGTTGAAAAGACTCGTGTTGGTTTGTAGGGCCAGTCGTCATTCCAGGAAACAGCCATAGTGACGTGGGGCGTTACAATTTCGAGGGCTTTATGTGCTATGGTTTGTGGTAAGAAGGTACAAGTTTGGTGCACACACTCACAACTCTAGATTTATTCGAAGTAGTTTTGATAACTCTTGTTGACTTGTTACTAACATTTTGTGTTAATACTTAAGTTCTTTTATATTTTTGACCTGAAATATATCTTGTTGACATTTATCATTTCGCTTGAATTACTAGAGACTAGCAATAAGCTGGTTGGGGGTTGTGATTAGAGTTCAAAAATATCATTTTATTAGTTTTAAAGTTTAAAATTAATTAAGTTTTAATTAATATTTTCATGGATTTATTATAATATATTTTATATTTGAAAATATTAATTTTAATTTAATTTGTGTTTGATTTTCAAGAAATAAAATGTATTTTGATACAAAGAAAGAGAAAGAAGAACAAAAGAATATATAATTGAAGAATGATTGAAAAAATGGCATTTTTGACAAAAGCAGGCCCACAAATCGAGCCCAGCCCAAGCCACCAGCACCCAGCCACGCTTGACACCAGTCGCCTGCCACCTGACGCCGAGCTACCTGACGTGTCTGCCCCGCGGGTCCCACGCCGCCTCTCATGCTACCAACAGCTACTCCCCACACGCCTGCCAACCTGCCACGCCTCCTCGCCGAGCCAACCAAAACGCGCCACACCTCGCCTTTTTGTCTCCCACTCCACCAACAACATTTTTTTTATAACCAATTAACACATGCCACGTGTCCCACTTGCCTCATTTTGCATAAGATTTTGAAGCCACTTTCTCTATTTTCTAATGCATGAAAATACAAACTTTAGAGCAAATTTTCTCAATAAATAGGGAATCAAAACCAGTGTAACATGATCAAATTTTAGAGTGGAAAAAGACACTTTGTTATTTTGTTTCTTTTCTTATTTCTAGTTTAATTTCGCTTGTTTTAGGTGAAAAAAATGAGTGAATTATTTTAGAAATATTGGTGAGGTTAGAGTGTAGTTGTTGTACTTCTCATTCTCAATAGTGATATTGATTCTTCTTATGCTTCATTTTCATATCTTATTAATTATTTTGTTTCTCATCTTCTAATTTCTTTTCTAAAATTATTTAGCATCTTTTACATAAGTCCAGTCATGCTTTTCTTATGTAACTTAGATTGCTAATTTATTTTAGTATATTTGTTATATTGTATGTCTTTTACTGCATTCTGCCAGTGGTATTTTGTCGCTCTTGGATATATAATATGATATGCTATGAAATTAGGAGTTAGATTCAATTTAATCTAGATTATTTAATTTGTGCTTTTAACATATACATCTTCCAATTGCAATTAATGGTGTAGAATTGCAACTGTGTTTTGAATTAATATCAATATTAGAATAGGTTTTACAACATTGCATCTCTACCTTGCCATACTCTTTATCTGATCACGTTCCCTAATCTATCATTTTACTTTCACGAAATCCATTTCTTCAATTCTACTTTATTTTTATCTTTTATTTACTAATAAAATCTTTAGTTGTGTTTGCCTCTCTGTGGATACGACATAGCCCAATTACTACTGCGACCACTTAGGAGTTTATTGGGCGATATCAGAAATATTACCATGATAAAGAATCATGTGTTTTGTCAGGGATTTGATACAAGTTATCGTACATGATATTAACATGGGGAATCATTGAAAAATAATCCCTATCCATTCAGGAGGCGAGGGTTGATGATTTGGATTATAGTGATTTTGATGATCATCTTATGGAATTGCTCGATGAAGCACAAGAAGAGTTTGTTGATGACCCTTCAAAATTCGATAAATTGGTTAAAGATGCAGATAAACCATTATTCAATGGTTGTTTAAAACAAAGATTACCAACGATGGTGGAATTTTACAACAAAAAAGCAGAAAATGGAGTGAGTGATAAATGTTTTACTTGATATTCCTAGTAAAACTAAGGATGGTCTAACTAGTTGTATAGATCTTGTTAAAATGAGTATACGAATTGATTTACCACCTGAAGAGAAATGTAAATGCATATATTTACCTCATTCTTGTTTCACGTTGTCCAAAGAAGAGAAAAAAGTCATATGTAATCATTTCCAGAAATGAAAGTGTCTGATGGATATTCATCCAACATTCGAAACTTGGTATCCATGGGGGATTTGAAGCTGATGGGTATGAAATCACATGATTGTCATATGTTAATGCAACAATTACTTCCGATTTCCATCCGGTCACTCTTACTGAAAAAAGTTCGAGATTGTTTGACAAATGTTTGCATATTCTTCAATCATTTATGTGGAGTAGAATTAGAAATGAAAAAATTGGATGCATTGTATGGTAAGATAGTGGAAAATCTATGCAACCTTGAAATGTTTTTTCTGCCATCCTTCTTTGATATTATGATACATTTAATGGTTCATCTAGAAAGGGAAGCTAAGTTGTGTGGACCAGTTTGGGCGAGATGGATGTATCCATTTGAACAGAGTATGAATGTGTTGAAAAGTTATGTGCGTAATCACTATCGTCCTGAAGCTAGTATGGTTGAATGTTATATATCGAAAGAGGCAGTAGAATTTTTCTCATAATACATGAGTGGAGTTGAGGCAATGGAAATCAGCAAACCACAAAATAACTCAGATGGGGTTGATAAAGGACTTTGAGAGAATGGAGCAGTGATCACCGTATCTAGGGCAGATTTAGATAAAGCTCAATTAGTTGTAATGCAAAATAATCTCGAGATTCAATCATATATTATGTAAGTAATTTATTTTAAAGAGAATACATTTCAATCATATATATTAGAGTAGTGATTTTCTTTTTGTTGTTTAAACTTGTTTGTACTCTTTTTTCTGTTTTAGTGATCACATGGAGTTATTACAGTCGATGATTCCAAACAAGGTTAAAAATAAATAGAAATGAGTTAAAGATGAGCATAATAAAACGGTTTGCCAGTGGCTGAAGAATACAATTTTAACGAAGTTGGGAGAAAAAAAATCATGGAGTGTCGATTGAGTTGAAGCGCATATCTCTTGGAGCAAGCATTGATGTAATAAAGCACCAAGCTTACATTGTCGAGGGGAAATGATTTCATATTAAGTCAAGAGATGATGCTCGACTGGTTCAAAATAGATGAGTTTGAATATATTAGATATTCATCTACAGTGAAGTGGCTTCTTAGATGAAATTGTGTGCTACGGAGATAACTGAAGGTTGATAACATGTGTGTCTTAGTGAAGTAGGTTCTGTGAATTATGTGTGATGTAGTGGTTTATGGACGAAATTATGCATATTGTTTGTTTGAATTGAATTTATAGGTACTAATAATTTGGGATATGCTATAGAAACAGAAGAAACTCTGCCCAATTTTTTTTATGATGTTAATTTATTAATTGAAAATATTTTTGAATATATAATATGCGTGATTGATTCTACAGATGCGTTTGGGAAAGTATGCACCCAAATTCACGACAACTATACAAATTTTTTGACACCGAACATCTTTCTATTGGCAATGATGAAAATAAAAATAATACGATAGATCTTATAGCCAAATGGATGATGACTATGGAACGAATTCAAATATATTTCATTCCTTGGATTGTTGAGTAAGAACAAACTACTTAAATATTATCACTACTATGTTTGGATTTTAATCATATAATAATTATAATTTATTATTATTTTAGCCGACATTGGATGTTAGTGCTCGTGATGATGCGGGGGATGACCTTAATTTTGGACCCTTTGAAAAATCATAAATCTCCACCAATAATAAAGGAGGTTATGGAAAAGTAAGTTCTTCAATTTTAATGTATGCAATGTTAATTTTTTAAGTTGAGAGTGTAATATGTAGTTAATTAATTTTAATTTTTGTAGAGCATATGTACAATGTTTAGAAAATGAATACATTGGAAAATTTATAAAATTGTTGAGAGGTTCTTGTCCAAAACAACCTGAAATTCATGAATGCGGTTTTTATGTACTAAGATACATTTATGATTTTGTAAATGCATCGAATTCGACAGAAGTTATCAAGAAGAAAGTATGTTATATTTTATACTTTTTTTTTGCTTAAGAAAAACTAGTTATAGTATTTAATCATATAATCTATATTAACTTGTCAATTTTGTAGTGGTTTGACAAAAATGAATACAATGTCAAGGACGATCTACTCCCACTACAAAGTGATTGATTAGCAAGATTAATATCATTTATTTATGAAGTCTAATTTTTCATACGTGTAACTTACTAACTTGACTAATATATTAAATGATATTTGTATGTTCTTATGTATGTATATACAAACTACCTATGTAAAATGTTATATTTTAATTAGATAATAATTTATCAAATTAGTTATATAATAATATGTTATATTGTTATATAACATTTATTTATATAATAATAATTAATAAAATTAAATATATTATATAATCGGAATTGAAAATATATATAAACAGACCCAAAAATAATTATAAAAAAATTATTTTCTCTGCGGTTATGTTAAATAAATCGCAGAGAATATATCTTTTTCCGCGGTTTATTTAACATAACCGCAGAGAAATGCCTTTTCTCTGTGGTTTTTCTAACACTTTCTTTGCGGTCAAATACAGTGCGGTTTTTGGGAGTACTGAGAATTGCAGTGTATTAAGGAAAAAAAACCGCAGAAAAAAATATTTTTTGTAGTAGTGTAATTTCCTATGCTACAATATTTATTTCATTATCATTTACAAAAGTCTTAAAACTACTCTATCAAAGAATAACCTCCAAAAGTGAAGCCCCAAGTACACGATTCATCCACTATATATATATATATATACGACAGCATTATTTCTTTGAACTCATAATGACATATGCAGATAACAAGAGCAACGTGATGGATCTACATGATGAAGTAATGGTATGTGGTTTTGTGAAGATGTTCAAGTGATATGGTCTATTCAGGACAAATCCAAGTCAACCACACTAACCTACAAAATCACTTCTAATTAACCTATATATATATATATATTAATAGATATGTAGGTCTCTAAGAAATTAAGACAATAAGCTAGCTAGAACAAGGCTGATAATTCTCCCTAATTAATAATAAAGAGGGAGCTAGTGCGTCATATTAGATGAGGCTAGTATAATTAATTGGATATATATATATATATATATTATACATGATAGATAATTGGTATATATTTTGAGACATATATGATCAAATTTCGTCAAGTTGTAAATGGGACACAAGGTAACACAAAGAACAATGCGACAACAACAAGGGTGGAGTAGCAGAGATTGAGTTTATATAAAATTTTCTAACCCCATCATATTAATCTAAAATTTTTAAATCTCAATACAAATGAGAATGACTTAGCAAAATTATGAAACTAAAACAAAAGGAATGAGTATATTCTAAAAACTTGTAGTTGAGAGTCACAAAACCAACAAGAGAACAAAAAACTAGCCCAAAAGGACTGGGAAATATAGTTTACTAGAAGTATAGATATTTATGAAGTTAAAACAGACGAATGGGTATATTCTAAATCATAATATAAAATACCAAAGTTGAAATGAAACCAAACTTGCTATCATCATAAAACATACTTTACAAATGTATAGCAAATCATTACAAAAACAATATATTTAAAAAGAAAATTCACAAGAGGCTAAACATATTAAATTGGAAGCTTAGATTAAAACAGCAAACACCAATAAACCATGAAACTCATCACTGTAAATGCTTAAAACATATTTACTACAATGGCTTAGCAAAAACAATTTTTTTAAAAAAAAATCACAAACAAATACCTTGGGTTTAGACACATTCCTAATTAATGATTTTTGAGCAATGAACTTAACATTTTTTTCACTACTCTATTAGAACTTCCTTCAATGGTCAGATATCAGATTCTTTGTTTTCTTTGGGATCGCCTTTTTCCTTCGACAACATAGATGATTTTTGCTTTAATTCTTTATTAGACCCACCGAAGCCAACAATGGTGGCCTCCTTCGCATCTAGACCGAAGAGCCAGACCTCGAGCGGGTCGCTGGCATTTTAGGGCTAACTAAAGAAGAAGAGAAAACGAAAATGAAAAAAAAAGCTTGAAACCACAAATAATGGAGCTCAAACAAACAAAAATGGCACCATGCAGGAGTACAAATGGTCGGATCACTGGGAAAAATAGAGAGAGTGTTTAACGCCCAAAACGTGCATCCACTAAGCGGTGGTTGTAGTATAGATCGGGCGGTCAATTCCACAAAGAGGCAAAGAAATAAAGTTAATCAATAAATATAGTTTAGAGATAAATAATATGAGGAAAATAGAACAAGTGATAATTTTGTTGTTTTTTAGATTTAAATATTAGAAATAAAGATAGACTAAAGTGTGATGTAACAATAAGTAACAAGTAGGAAGGATCAAGAGTCACCAATATTCATACTTATTTATTTGGATCTTTGATTCACAAAAATTACACAAATGGATAGTTCACATCCCAACTATTCATTTGGAAGATTTAACATTGAAGCACAAATATATTTCACAAAAATGTATTCAAGTGATTACTATTCTTTACCATGAAATGATGTGATAAATCTTATGAGAAATCTAAAAATGACATTATACCATTGACAATAATACAATAAAAGATTGGACATAAAACTTAACACAAATATTACTTTTACTATTTATAAAATACATAGAAAGAGCATGACTAATTCTATATAGATTTAGCAAAAGTAAATATATATGAATGAGATGGAGAAAATGATAAAGAAATTAACTATATTATTTTTACTAATTTGATAATACATAGAAAGTGTTTGACAAAATCTATATAGTATTAGTAAACATAAATATAGATAACAAGATGAAGGAATAGAGATGAAAGAAAATAAATCACTCAAATATATAAACTTTAAGCACATGGTGAATCAAAAATACCAAACAAAGTCATAGTGCATATAGGATCATCCTAACCTTAAGGTTAGCCTATTATGCTCGACATTCTCATGAAATTCTAGAGAGAAAATATGAGAAATGAGACTAAAATTTGGTAGAGTTTTGCTACTTAAAAATTACATTGTAAATGTGAAAGAAAAGTCTTCATTTATAGCGGGAGAAAAAGACTAAAAAAAATTAAAAAACAAAATGGGGTTTACAAAATAAATTTGAAATATTAATAATAAAATATGATTTTGAAAAATCAAATCTTATTATTAATATTAATCTAGTTATTTTGGTGAATTGTCAATATATCTTTTTCTAAAATACCACAAATAATGAGCTTTAAAGCTCAAAAAGGAAAGGTGCAAGACCTAAAGTGCATAAAAAATTGGGTCAAAGGTGGCTGGTGGCAGCTGGTCCATTGACCCATTCCCAGCCAATGGGGAGGCGCCACGTGGGCAAGCTGGCTGAAGGAAAAGGGGGCCTGAACTCGGTCAGCAGGCGGGTCACGCAGGTTGGCTGGGAGACTAGGCTGGATGGCTGGGCAATGTGGCGGCCTTGGGTTGGCTGGCAGGAGGACGCGTGGCGCTGCAAGAGGACGTGTGGCACTGCAGGAGCGCACCACCTGGCGCTGGGGAGAGAGGAAGCCAACGGGCCTGGGTCTTTGGGCCGAATTCTTGGGCCTTTTCTTTTCAGTTTTGCCAATTTTCTTTTATTTGTTTCAGATTTAATTCTTTCTTTCTCTTTTTATTTCAAAGTGCCAAAATATAATTTTAATCCCTACAAAATAACAATGAATTAAATTATAATAAAATATTTTCATTTATAAAATAAATCATGAAAATATTAATTAAAATTTAATTTATTTTGACAATTAAAATTAATAAATGTGTATTTTTTACCACTAATAAGAGAGTGATTGAGAAATAGGGAAGATGAAGAGAGAAAGATGGAAGAAGAGAATGAGAGAGAAGAATAGGGAGAGAGAACAAAGGAGAAAAGAATTGGCATAACACGAATGATGCGCTATCCTTTTAAATTTTATTTGTTTTAAAAATTAGATTTAAAAAGAAACTGTATAAAAAAGCTTAAAGCCCCGTATATTTGAAAACTTAAACGGTATATTTGACATACACCGTATGTTTCAATTTTTTTTTGCGATATACAGTGATGTGAGTTATTTCCCCAAATAACAATGGCTGAATAAGTTCGAAGACTTGAATTAATGCATGCATGTACGGTTTACTTACCTTGTTTTGTTTCATGCATGCACGGGGGTCTCGTTTCCACTTTGAATATGCTTGGGCAGAAAACAACGAAAGCCAAAAGAATATCAAGGATACTTGGTGCAATTTTGAGAGGATCATGACTAGTAATCTACTTCGTCACTGTTTGAAGACTTGTGGTCAGAAGCTTAATTTATGGAATAGAAGATGCAAGAATGATATAAGGAATAATATAAAGGTGCTAAAAGATAAAAGCACTTCCCTCTCCCACTCTCTGTTGTAAATTATGTATATAATATATATATATAATTTATATTTCAAAAGTAATCATACACGTATGAAAAAAGTGGTGGGTTGTTTTATTGACTTAGTTTCATTTATTTAGTAAATGCTTTTCTAATTTTTTGCAACTATTCCCTTTTTACTTGTCACTAAATATTGTTCCTATTTTTATGCAACTACTCTTTTTTATTCTCCAAAGTAACGTTAATGCTCTGTTTATATATATATATAGATAGAAAAATACTCTTATATACAGATACGATATATACAACATTTTTTGGCTGGGTTATTCATTATTTTATTTGCTGTTTCTGCTCCTGTAATTCTTCATTTTTGGAATTCAGAAGGCCTGTTGTATCCTGGGGGATTACTTTGTAAATCCTTAAGGACAGTGTCTTGTTTGCACGTCTCAGGTGTTATCATTTTATTGTTATAATTTTTCTAACAATCTTAAGGATTTATGGATCCCAATGCTACTGTTGCTGCTACTGTTGATAATACCTCAGGTTCTCTTCCTATTGGTGGTACTCCTTCTGTCACTGCTGCCATCAATGGAGATATATCTTCTCGTATTGGAGCAATCAATCTATCTGCTCCTTCCTCATCTGTTGCTGCTGTTCCATTCTCCAAGCCCTTCCCTGACATTTCTAAAATAGAAATGTTTGATGGTCAATTTTTTAAGAGATGGCAAGAAAGAGTCTTTTCACTCCTTGATATACATGTTGTTGCTTGGGCACTTTCTGAAGAGAAAACAGACACCAATTCTGATGCTTGGACTCATGCCAATAAGGTATGTAGACACACAATTTTAAGTACTCTTTCTAATGATTTGTTTGATGTCTACTGCTCTTACAAGGAAGCCAAGGAGATATGGAACTCTATGATTGCAAAGTACACCGCTGAAGATGCTGGAAAACAAAAGTTTGTGGTTGGTAATCTTGATCGTTGGAGGATGGAGGATAACAAAGACATCAAGGTTCAGATTAATGAATACCACAAACTTAATGAAGATCTCAAGGCAGAAAACATTATCCTACCAGAAATTTTTTTGACTGGACTATTGATTGAGAAGCTTCCTGAATCCTGGAAAGAATATAAGAGTCACCTAAAGCACAAGCACAAGCAGTTGTCCCTTGCAGATTTGATTACTCACATCATTATTGAAGATACTAATCGCAAGGAACTCCAAGCTACCAAAGCAAGAGAAATGGCAGCAAAGGTAAATTTGGTGCAAACTCAAAACAAAAATAAAAGGTATGCCAACAAGCCCAATCATTCAAATAACTCTGATTACAAGCTTAAAGCTAATAACACTACTTCCTTTAAGAAAAAAGGGAGTTGTTTTGTTTGTGGAAAGCCAGGTCATCATGCACCTCAATGTAGGAAAAGGGTGAGAAATGACAATCCTCCTAAACCAAATGCAAATTTGGTGGAAGGAGATGATATTATTGCTGCGGTCATTTCTCAAGCTTATCTTGTGGCCAATGTGAAAGAATGGGTGGTAGACTCTGGTGCTACCAGACATATTTGTGCTAACAAAGATGTCTTTTCCTCCTACAAACCAGTAGGGGATGGAGAAGAACATGTGTATCTTGGTGATTCTCGAACTGCTCAAGTTCTTGGTAAAGGAAAAGTTGTTCTTAAACTCACATCTGGCAAGACTTTGGCTCTCAATGATGTACTTCATGTTCCTATTATAAGAGCAAATTTAATTTCTGTGGCTCTATTAGGAAAGGTTGGAGTTAAGGTGTCATTTGAATCTGACAAGATTGTAATGACCAAAATTAATATATTTGTGGGGAAAGGCTATTGTAATCAGGGTCTTTTTGTATTGAATGTTTTTGATGTTATTAATGAGAATGCATCTTCTTCTGCCTACTTGGTTGATTTTATTGATTTATGGCATGCTAGACTAGGACATGTTAGTGTTAGTTATATAAATAAAATGCAATCTCTTGGTCTAATTTCTGGAGTTAATAATTTTAGTCTAAATAAATGTGAAATTTGTGCTAAAGCTAAATTAACTAAGAAATCTTGTAAATCTGTTCAAAGAGAATCTGAATTGGTAAGTTTAATTCACACTGACTTGGGAGATTTAAAGCAAACTATGACAAGAGGTGGTAAAAAATATTATGTGACTTTTATAGATGACTTTTCTAGATATGCTAAGGTATATTTACTTAGAAACAAAGATGAAGCTTTTAATATGTTTTTATCTTATAAAGCTGAAGTAGAAAACCAATTAAATAAAAAGATTAAGAGAGTTAGATTTGATCGTGGAGGTGAATATATTTTGATAAATGATTTTTGTGAAAAAGAAGGAATAATACATGAAGTAACTCCTCCATATTCACCTGAATCAAATGGAGTTGCAGAACGAAAAAATAGAACTTTAAAAGAAATGATGAATGCAATGCTTATTAGTTCTTGTGCACCTAATAATCTTTGGGGTGAAGCTATTTTGTTTGCTTGTCATTTACAAAATAGGATTCCATATAAGAAAACAGGTAAGTCTCCTTATGAGCTATGGAAGGGATACAAACCTAACTTGAAATATTTAAAAGTGTGGGGGTGTCTCGCTAAGGTTTTGTTACCTGATCCTAAGAAAAGAAAGCTAGGTTCTAAAACTTCTGATTGCATGTTTATTGGTTATGCTATTCATAGTGTTGCTTATAGATTCCTTGTTGTGAAAAGTGATGTGCTTGATTGTAATACTATTATTGAAACAAAGAATGCTGAATTTTTTGAAAATATTTTTCCTATGAAAACTAATTCAGTTTCTCATGTGCCTGCTGAAAATAATTTTGAAAATTCTTTTGAAGAGATTACGAAAAGTAAAAGGCAAAGGAAAGAAACTTCTTTTGGAAATGATTTTTATACTTATCTTATTGAAAGTGATCCTTTAACTTATTTTGAAGCTATTTCTTCATCTGATTCTTCTTTTTGGAATGCAGCAATTAACACTGAAATTGATTCCATTATTAAAAATAAAACTTGGATTTTGGTTGACTTATCTCCTGGAGCTAAACCTATTGGTTGTAAATGGATTTTCAAAAGAAAGTATAATCCTGATGGATCTATTGATAAATATAAAGCTAGATTGGTTGCAAAAGGTTTTACTCAAAAATAAAATGTTGACTATTTTGACACTTTTGCTCCTGTTGCTAGAATTGCTTCAATTCGAGTTTTAATTGCTTTAGCTTCTGTCCATAAACTTTTGATTCATCAAATGGATGTTAAAACTGCTTTCTTAAATGGTGATTTAGAAGAAGAAATTTATATGGTTCAACCTGAAGGATGTGTTGTTTATGGTCAAGAGAATAAAGTGTGCAAATTGTTAAAATCTTTATATGGCCTAAAACAAGCTCCTAAACAATGGTATGAGAAATTGGATCAAGTGTTAAAATGTGATGGTTTTTCTTCTGTAGAGGTTGATAAATGCATATACACTAAAGTTGTTGATAACGATTGTGTAATAATTAGTCTGTATGTGGATGATATGCTTATTTTTGGTACTAATATTGACATTATACTCAATACCAAAGCTTTCCTTGCTTCCAAGTTTGATATGAAAGATATGGGTGAGGCAAGTGTGATATTGGGTGTTAAAATCATAAGGAAGGGTGATAGTATAATGCTATCACAAGAACATTACGTTGAGAAACTTCTTAAGAAGTTTGGACATTTTGATGTCACACCTGTGAGTACCCCTTATGATGCTAATACTCAATTAAAGAAAAACTTCGGAGAGCCTATTGCTCAATCTGAATATGCACAAATTATTGGGAGTTTGATGCATTTAATGAATTTCTCTCGACCTGACATAGCTTATGCGGTATGCAAATTGAGTAGATATACACACAATCCCAATCGTGATCATTGGACTGCAATAGTCAGACTGATGAAATATTTGAGAGGAACCATGAATTATGGTATCCTGTATAGTGGATTTCCCGCTGTATTAGAAGGCTACGGTGATGCTAACTGGATCTCAGATTCAGATGAGACAAAATCCACTAGTGGTTACATATTCACTCTAGGTGGAGGTGCAGTTTCTTGGAAATCAACCAAACAAACTATTATTGCAAAATCCACTATGGAGTCTGAATTTGTAGCTCTAGAGTTGGCTGGAAATGAGGCTGAGTGGTTGAGAAACTTCTTAGCAAATATTCCATTGGGCATAAAACCAACACCTTCTGTGTCTTTGCACTGTGATTGCCAAGCAGCAATTGCTATTGCAAAGAATAAAACCTTTAATGGTAAGAATAGACATATTCGTCTAAGACATGAAGTGATCAAGCAGCTGCTAAAAGATGGAACTATATCCATTGATTATGTGAAGTCAGAAGTGAATTTGGCCGATCCTCTGACTAAACCATTGGGTAGAAAATTAATTAATGAAACATCGAGGGGAATGGGACTTAAGCCTATTTAAGATATTAGCAGTGATAGTAACCCAACCTTTTTGATTGGAGATCCCATGAATAAGTTTCATATGGGTAACAACAAGTTGCTTGCTAATACTGCTAGCACTAATTTTGTCCCTTCCTAATGTGTGAGAAGTGCTAGACTGCATAATTGTGAGGATGAGCTACTGTGTTCTTAATGAATTTCATATCCATTATGGGTGGTGTATTAAATGCAGTATACACTTGATGAAATCACCTATATGAGTGTGGAGTGGGGCCGCTCCTATGAGATTGTGGCATAATTTCTAGAGCACTCATGAATTACCAGGCACGCGCACGACCTATTTGCGCAACACCGCGTCAAACAGCAGAATTGTGGGAGTGTAATGTGATTGATAAGATTATAATTTATATCAAAGAGTATTGGTTCATAGAAGCTAAATGTTTCACCAATATTCTATTTATTATATCTTATCTTTCTAGAACTGGTTCATAGTCCAAAAGACACCAGATTCAAAGCATATGCACTTATGTTTTTAACCCAGCAAAATTATTTATTTATTTAGTTTTAAATTCCTTTTGAAATATGTGGGGGATTGTTGTAAATTATGCATATAATATATATATAATTTATATTTCAAAAGTAATCATACACGTATGAAAGAAGTGGTGGGTTGTTTTATTGACTTAGTTTCATTTATTTAGTAAATGCTTTCCTAATTTTTTGCAACTATTCCCTTTTTACTTGTCACTAAATATTGTTCCTATTTTTATGCAACTACTCCTTTTTATTCTCCAGAGTAACGTTAATGCTCTGTTTATATATATATAGAAAAATACTCTTATATACAGATACGATATATACAACATTTTTTGGCTGGGTTATTCATTATTTTATTTGCTATTTCCGCTCCTGTAATTCTTCATTTTTGGAATTCAGAAGGCCTGTTGTATCCTGGGGGATTACTTTGTAAATCCTTAAGGACAGTGTCTTGTTTGCACGCCTCAGGTGTTATCATTTTATTGTTATAATTTTTCTAACACTCTCCTCATACATCTGACTAGATTACTGCAAAGAAGCTGGAAAACAAGCTAAATGTGTTGTTAGAAAAGGAGAAAATTTTCTGGAAACAGAGAAGTAGAGCGTTGTGGCTGCACCATGGGGACAAAAATACTTGATAGTTTCATCAGCAAGCTAATAAGAGACGAAGGAATAACGAAATAAAAGGCACCTTTGATGATAACCTTATGTGGAGAAGTAATAGGGAAGAGATTACGGAAACTATTTGTGGGTATTTTATAACTCTATTTAAATCTAATCACCAGCTGCCTGACCTCTGTGATAGGATGAAAAGGTGCATCCCTAACCGTCTGAGTTATCAAGATAATGAGTCACTTCTTGCGCCTTTTATAGTTGAAGATATTAAGGTTGCTGTCTTCCAAATCCACTTTCTCAAAGCCCCAGGACCAGATGGATTTCCATGAATTTTTTATAATCAAAATAGGGATATTGTCGGCCCTTCGGTTACTAAAGTTTGTTTGGACATCCTTAATGAGAATGTTGATTGCAGTCCCATTAATGACATCCTCATTTGCCTCATCACAAAAAAGAAGAATCCACTTCGTATTGCCGAATATTGACCCATTAGCCTTTGTAATGTGATCTATAAAGTAGTTTTGAAATGCTTGGAAAATAGGATGAAAGCAAGTTTACATGGAGTGATTTCAGAGAACCAAAGTGCTTTTGTTATCCCTCAAAATCCAAGAGATGACATGGTGAATGAGAAAGCAGCACGTGACATCAAAAGTCATGGAAAAACGACAAAGTATTGAAAAAAGACCGATGAGCAAAAAAGGATAGGTCCATGACCTATAAGGAAGTCAACCAGGCCTAAACCCCCTAGGGGTGGTTAGCCTAGCCCTAGACCCCTAGGGATGGTCAACCTAACCCCAATCCCTAGGGGTGGTCGGATTGACATGCTCAAGAGCCACATGGGTGGTCAGCCCACCCTATTCTTCATAGGGTGGTCGGCCTAAACTCTCAAATACACATAAAGTTCACACTCGTTTCAATAGGCCTAGCACTCAGAAGGTCATCAGGTATAGCACCCAAAAGATCAGCAGGCCTAGCACCCAGAAGATCAGCACCCAGAAGATCAGCAGGCCTAGCACTCAGAGGGTCATCAAGCCTAGCACCCAAGCTCTAAAGGGTCATCGGGCCTAGCAGCTAAGTCTCATAGACCAACCAAGACTTAATGTTTTCCCAAAGGTTTCAATCGTGCATCGTCAACCACGATCCAAAGAAACAACGAGAATGCCCGCGATCTCATAATCATGGGGAGGTGGACACGTATCTCCACTCACAATGATCGTTTGTCAAAACACGATCCCTAATATTATTGATCATGTAACAACCCCTGGGTACTATAAATAAAGGACCCAGGGCTTCATAAAGGGGGGGGGGGGGGGGATCTTTGGATCGATTTGGAGACAGATATTTTCTAGGGAGAAACTTTGGGCAAATTGGTGACGAGTGAACTCTTCAGTTCATCTGTGTAATTGTTAATTGAGTGATTCAGTACTAAAGACTAAGTGGATTAGGTTATTATTGTTCATCAGAACAGAGCTGAACCACTATAAATTTCTGTGTGTTTGTTTATATATTTGTATGGTGTCGTATATTATATTTATTTCGTTCAAAAGGTGTCGTATACTGTACATACGACCGTTGGCCAATTTCACATGTCAACAACTTTCATAGAAGGAAGGCTCATTCAAGACAAAACAATTATTGGCTTTGAAAGTTTGCATAGTATGAAGAAAGGAAGATTTGGCAATGGTAAGAAAATGACCCTTAAACTTGACATGTTTAAAGCCTACGATAGAGTGGAATGACCTTTTATTGAAACTATGATGATTAGTTTGGGAAATGATGAGAAATGGGTCCAAAAGGTGATGAAGTTCATTAGCTCGGTTACTTATTCATTTTTTATTAATGGGACTGTTCAAGGAAAAGTTATTCCTCACAGAGGTCTTCATCAAGGAGATCCGCTATCTCCCTATCTCTTTCTTATTTGTGTTGAATGTCTCACATGTCTTATTCATGAAGCTGAACGGGCTAACAAAATTCATGGTCTTAAGTTTGGTAAGAATGGTTTTAGCCTCTCTCATTTATCTTTTGCGGGTGATGACTTTATCTTTCTTGATTTATCTTTCTTGATGCTACTATGGGAGAAGGCAAAGCAATGGCGGAGATTCTTGCGGAATATGCTAAACTTTCAGGCCAATGCATTAATCTTGACAAATCTGAATTGTGTATTGACAAAAAGGTTAAACATGAGGATAGGACTGCCATAGCCAACTCCTTGGGTGTTAAATTGGTGGAGTACCATGCTACTTACTTGGGGATGCCAACCTTTATATGCCAAAGAAATAGGGATGTGTTTGCTGGCCTCAAATCCAAAGTTTGGAATAAACTCCAAAGCTGGAAGTCTAAGCTTTATTCTTAAACGGGTCGTGAGATTCTTATTAAAGCAGTCATCCATGCCTTACCTTGTTACATTATGAGTTGTTTCAAATTGCCTAAGCGTCTTCTCTATGATTTAAAATCTATGGCAACTAGATTTTGGTGGGGTTCTACTACAACTAAGAAGAAGATGCATTGGTATAAATGAGACCACTTATGTAAACCCAAGTGTCGCGGAGGTTTAGGCTTCCGACAATTGGAAAACTTTAACGAGACACTTTTGGCAAAATAAGGCTGGAAAATAATCATTAAACCTGATTCTCTACTAGCTCGGGTTCTAAAGGAGTGCTACTTTACTAATTGCACCTTTCTAGAGGCTTATTGTAGTTCCCAAAGTTCTTATATTTGGAGGGGTCTGCTTTGGGGCAGAGACTTGTTAGTTCGTGGCATCCGCTGGCGTATTTGGTCTGGTGTAGAAATGCGCATAAATGAAGATAAATAGCTCCCTAGAGCTTCTACTTTCACTCTTAGGCAGAAGCTCTTGTTCCAAATGATACCTGAGTCAATTGGTTGAAAAATCCAAATGGCACTTGGAGTAATTCTAGAGTTATAGAAGTCTTTCATAAGGATGATGTCCCTTGGATTTTAGGCTTGGCACCATCCTAACTACCAAACACGATGATATTATCTCGGACTCTCTACTTTAGATGGTAGATATTTAGTCAAGAGTGGCTACCAACTCGCCACTTCTTGGACAGGAAATGAGGAGTGTTCTAATACCACATCTATGTTTCAATGGTGGAAAGATGTTTGGAAACTCCAAGTCCCTGCGAAAATTAGATTTTTTTTGGTGGAGAGTGTGCCATAATTAGTTGCTCGTTCAGACTAACTTGGCTCATAGAGGATTACAACTTGACCCTTACTGCTGTTGGTGCTGTTCAAGTAAGGAATTCATTACTCATGCTTTATGGCTTTGCCCCATGGTTAGAGAAAATATGAAAAATGGTTCTGTTATATCACCACTTCTCATCTCACGTTGAGGAGCCTGAGTCTTTTATTCATTGGATGAAAACTAAATGTTATAGTTCTAATTGTATCCATTTTTTTAATGGTCTCTTGGGCTGTTTGGTCTCTTGTAGAAACAGGAAGCTTTTTTGTTTAAGTATGCCTTCAGATGCATATTTAGTGTATTGGGTGATGGACCTTTTACAAAGATTCCAAGATACTTTGCCTCCTGACACTACAACTAATCCTAAGCAGCCTACCCAGTGGTGTGCTCCAGCAGAGGGTTGTCTTCTAATAAATTGTGATGCTGCAATCCATCCTCTCAAGGATGGTTGTGGTTTGGGTGTTGTCATTCGCAATAGCAATAGTTCTGTGGTTGCCGCTGAAACTCGGTACATGAAGGGCATCTACTCTATCCCTATGGCTGAATGTCTTGCTTATCAACATGGGTCTAGAACTGATTAATAAACTTCCTCCTTGCTACTTTAATCTAACTTTCAGATTGTGCTGTTATTATTCAAGCCTTGCTGAGTAAGGATAATAAACAGCTTGATTGGGGAGTTCTTGTGGGAGTTATCAAAGAAAGGGGTTTATTGCTTAATTGTTAGTCTATTTTCCATTCTGTCCGGGTCACTAATAAAGTGGCTCACTCTTTAGCTAAATTTGCTTTATCTCATTGTAAGAATAATGTTTGGTTTGGGGCTGTTCCCACTTGTGCATCTGCCATTGTTAGTGCAGAGTTGCCTAACCATTTTTGTATTAGTTTTCCTTGAATGAAATATTCTTTCTCAAAAAAAGAAAAATAATAATAAACAGGAATGAAAATCACCTTACCCAAATTTAGTGTCTCTAACTTATATATCTTACATGTTTAAATAAAATATATCATCTTAATTTTAGTTATCATTGTTAAAGTAATGATGTGGCATTTAAAAGATCGAGTGGTGGAAGAGGACAGGGACACTAAATTTTGGAACAAGAGACAACCATTATAGAGTTTGACATCGTGACCTCTTTCCTTCATTGGTGCCAAAAGTAATCCCAATCTATAGCCAACTATATGAGTTGGCCTCATTCCTCCGTGCCTCTCTCAAGTGTTTTGTTACGCTGGAAAATCTAAGATATTGGGCCACAGTAGTGTTGGTGAAATTTGAGTTTTAATTCAACAATTCATCTTTTTAAGACTAATATTAATAAGACATCCCCTAGATTTTTCTATACGATGATATAGGTGGCAGCATTTAAAAGCTGAAAGATATTGGTGAAAATTGAGTTCTAATTCAACTGTAAAAAAAATTCTTAAATTTTAAATGCTAGCATTATATACTAGATATCTGACATTCTCAAGTATTTTAGTCATATTTTTCTCTACATCTTTATATAGGTTAAATCTTGATAACATCACAAAAAGGGACGGAAGGAGAATTGCGTCTCAAGGGAGCCAAATGGTAAAAGCAAAATTTAAGGGGACCAAATCAATAATTTTTTTAAAACAAGGACTTTATTTTTTTCTGAAAATTTGATGGGGTCTTGCCTCCCCCACTACTTTCCTCCGTCCCTAATTGTTGGGAATGACACAATCGAACACACACACCAGTCCACACTAATCACACAGGCAGATCACTCTCAACACACACACACAACTAGCTATCCTACACCTTAGAACTTTTCACCAAGAACTAGCATAACTCTATGTAATCTTTATTGAATGAATGAGAATGTTACTTAAGAATGAGTAAATGAACTCTTATAAATGAGTCCTGAGTACAGAGTTACAACAGAAAACTAACTAACCATTTAACTAACTGAATAGTAACAAAAAGCTAACAGAATTAACAGCCACAACTAACAAATATCCACTTTGGTCGATAATTCTGATAGCTAAAAAACTGAAAAGTACTCTTAAGATTACTACTTAGACTTCAGTAACCTTAAGTAAATCCAGACCGTGTCTGAATTTAATAGTTGATAATGGCTTTGTTAACATGTCAGAGGCATTTTCATCAGTCGAAATCTTCTCTAGCTTTACTCTTCCTTCTGCTATGATGTCTCGAATGAAGTGTAGCCTAACATCTATATGTTTGGTCCTTTCATGGTACATTTGGTTCTTGCTCAAGTGTAGAGCACTTTGGCTATCACAATATACCACAATATGCTTTTGATCTAGACCCAATTCTTTAGTGATTCCTTTAAGCCATAGAGTTTCTTTGACAGCTTCGGTACAGGCTATATACTCGGCCTCTGCTGTGGATAAGGCAACTATTGATTGGAGATTGGCTTTCCAACTAATAGTACATTTTCCAATTCTGAAAATCTAGCCAGTTTGAGACCTTCTAGTATCAGTATCTCCTGCATAATCTGAGTCCACAAACCCCATGACTTCAGTTTCTTGAGAACTAGAACCATATTCCAGACCAACATTTGATGTTCCTTTTAAGTACCTCATCATCCATTTAACAGCCTTCCAGTGTTCAATACCTGGGTTCCCCATGTACCTGCTAACTACACTTATTGCTTGGCATAAATCTGGCCGTGTACAGACCATTATATACATGATACTGCCTACTAAATTAGTGTAAGGTACCTTTTCCATGTAGCTTTTATCTTCATCAGTAGCTGGAGCTTGTAAGTGAGAGAGTTTAAAGTGTTGAGCTAAAGGTGTGCTAACTGGTTTTGCATCAGAAAAGCCAAACTGTTTCAGCACCTTTGATATGTAACTTCCTTGAGATAGGCTTAGTTTTCTTGACTTTCTATCTCTCTGAATATCAATCCCAAGTATCTTCCTTGCTTGCCCGAGATCCTTCATTTCAAACTCAGCACTCAACCTCTTCTTTACTTGATTAATCTCACTTGCTTGTTTGCTTGCTATTAACATGTCATCGACATAGAGAAGTAAGTATACAGCTGATTTAGTGTTTGAGGACTTAACATAAACACAGCTGTCATATGCACTCTTCTTAAAACCAGAATTGGTGACAAAATCATCAAATCTTTTGTACCACTGCCTTGGTGATTGTTTAAGACCATAGAGTGATCTTTTAAGCAAGCAAACATGATTCTCCTTTCCTTTCACTTCAAAACCCTCTGGTTGCTTCATCAAAATCTGCTCATCCAATTCTCCAAGTAAAAAGGTTGTTTTAACATCCATCTATTCAAGCTCTAGATCATAAATTGCTGTCAAAGCCAGTAGCATTCTAATAGAGGTATGCTTGACCACAGGTGAGAAGATTTCAGTGTAGTCAATCCCTTCTCTATGTGTGAACCCTCTTGCTACCAATCTAGCCTTGTAACGAGCCTTTTCAATCCCTGGAATTGCCTCTTTAAGCTTGAAAATCCACTTACAACTCACAACTTTCTTTCCAGCTGGTCTTTCTACTAGTATCCATGTATTGTTTTTGTTTAGGGACATTATTTCTTCCCTCATGGCAGCCTCCCATTCCTTCTTATCAATTGACCTTATTGCTTCATCATAGTTCCTGGGTTCATTATTAAGTTGCTCAATATTTATAGCAAAATGAACAATATCAGCAAATCCAAACCTGTCACGAGCTTTGATTGTCCTTCTTGCACGGTCTCTAGTCAATTGATACTCCTGAATGTCAGTTCCCAGTTCTTCATCTTCATTCATTTCTTCTTGTTGATCATCATCTTCAGTCAAAATTCTTTCATCTGCATTGAGTTGGTTGTTGGTTTCAACTTTGTCTCTTGTATGCACCTCAAACTGAACACTGCTACTGTTATCATCTCTGAGTTTTGAATTCAGAGTTTCTTTGTACACTTTGTCTTCTTCAAATACAACACCCCTGCTTATGAAATACTTTTGGTGATTCCATGGTTCAATGCTCCACATCTTGTAGCCCTTGACCCCTTCTAGATAGCCTATAAATATGCACTTCCTGGCTTTTAGTTCAAGCTTATCTTGCTTGATGTGAGCATATGCCACACATCCAAAAGTTCTCAACATTTCATACTTGGCTGGTTGTCCGTCCATTTCTCTATTGGAGTTTTAAACTCGATAGCTGTTGAGGGACATCTATTTATTAGATAACATGCAGTTACCACAACCTCGGCCCAAAAACTTTTAGGTAATCCTGAATGTATCAACATATACCTGACCCTCTCCATTATGGTTCTGTTCATTCGCTCTGCAAACCCATTTTGTTGGGGTGTCCTTGGAACTGTAAGATGCCTAGCAATTCCATTTCTCTTGAAAAATGAGTTAAACAAATTAGAACAATACTCCAAGCCATTATTAGTTCTTAGCTTCTTCAGTTTTCTACCAGTTTGTGTCTCTAGTAGTGTCTTCCATTCTTTAAATTTCCTAGACACCTCATCTTTGTGCTTCAGAATGTGTACCCAAACAAATCTGGTATGGTCATCAATGAGTGTCAGAAAATATCGAGCTCCACCTCGAGATATAGTCCTCGAAGGCCCCCACAAGTCAGAGTGCACATAATCAAGAATGCCTCTGGCTACATGAGTTCCAACTCCAAACTTTACTCTTGTTGATTTTCCTAGGATGCACTGCTCACAGAATTCCATATCTTGAATCACATCTTTCCCTAGCAGCCCTTTCTTGTTTAGGATTTCAATACCTTTGAGACTCATATGCCCCAATCTTCTATTCCACAAAGTTGAAGAATTTCCTACATCTTTTGAAGCTACTGCTGCCATGTTCTTGACTGTGTTGTCTTGTAAAACATAGACCACATTCATCATTGAACCTTTCATGAGCACCATGGATCCCTTCATTACCTTGAGAACTCAACTTTCAACTTTGATAGAATAACCATCTTTATCTAGCATTGCTACTGAGATAAAATTTCTTTTGATTTCTGGAACATGTCTCACCTGATGCAAATTCTTGATAGATCCATCAATGAGTTGGATTTTGATTGATCTAATGCCAATGATAGAACATGCTCGATTATCTCCCAGTCTTACTGTACCTCCATCTATCTTCTTGTACTCATAAAACTGAGTTTTATTCGGGCATAAATGGAAAGAACATCTTGAGTCAATGACCCAATCTAGTCTAGCATAACAATTTTTCACAACCATCACATTTGCACTCTCATAGCCATCATTGTCACTCTCATTGTTTTTGGCAACCATGTCTACATTTCCATACCTCCTATTGTCTCCATTTCTTTTCAATTATGGACAATCTCTCTTGAGGTGTGACGTTTTATGGCATATGAAGCATTTTCATTTGAATCTTGAATTTGATTTTCCTCTGTTCTGATTACCATGGCTTCTGTTATCCTTCTTGTCAGTTCTTCCTCGAACCAGTAGGCCTTCTTTTGAGTTGTCTTCATGCTGCTCGAATTTCTTCTTCAATTCTTTGGACATTAAAGCAATTTGAACCTCTTCCAATGTCAAAGAATCCTTCCCGTACATCATAGTATCAACAAAATGTTCATACTTATCCGAGGGAAGAGAGTTTAGAACAATTATTGCCTGATCTTCATCTCCAATCTTGATTTCAATATTTTCCAGATCAAGAATGATCTTGTTGAAATCATCCAAATGATCTTCAACACTTTTCCCTGGTGCCATCTTGAATGAATACAGCTTTTGCTTCAAGAACAACTGATTAGCCAATGACTTTGTCATGTAGAGAGTTTCCAGCTTCTTCCATAGTCCAGCAACAGTATTTTCCTTCGATACTTCCCTCAAAACCTTGTCCCCAAGACTCAAAATTATTGCACTGTGTGCCTTCTCAATCATCTCAGCTTTCTCTTTGTCGGTCCTGTCCTTGATGTTGTCCTTATCAAGCAAAGCATCCTGAATACCTTGTTGAATCAGCAAAGCTCTCATCTTTATCTTCCAAAGCCCAAAGTCGTTCTTGCCTGTAAACTTCTCCAAGTCGAACTTAGCATTCCCCATCCTTCTCCCAGGTTGTTCTTCACGTTGTTACACGTTGCCTGCCTTGATCCCAAGCTCAAGAACCCAATCTAGCTCTGATACCACTCTGTTGGGAATGACACAATCGAACACACACACACACACACACACACCAGTCTATACTAATCACATAGGCAGATCACTCTCAACACACATACACAACTAGCTATCCTACACCTTAGAACTTTTCACCAAGAACTAGAATAACTCTCTGTAATCTTTATTGAATGAATGAGAATGTTACTTAAGAATGAATAAATGAACTCTTATAAATGAGTCCTGAGTACAGAGTTACAACAAAAAACTAACTAACCATTTAACTAACTGAATAGTAACAAAAAGCTAACAGAATTAATGGCCACAACTAACACTAACTACAAAGCTAAAAGATGAGAACACAATGTTGGCAAAAATTGGGTTCTAATTCCATAGTCAGAAATTTAATTATTGTTTTAAAGGTTAATATTAACAATGCAAAAGCTACGAGTTTGAAATGCTTTAGTATTTTGGCAATTTTTTTCTCTACAACCCATCAAATTTGATGTCTTTTGTGGAATTATAAAGCCAAAAGAAAGGGCTACATGTTTCACATATGTTTTTTTGAAAAAAAAAATCAAATTGACTCTTTTTAAGGGTCCAAATTCTAACGCAAATATATGATCTGCTTTGAAGGTTAATATTATAAAGGTATAAGCAATCCACTAGATGTCATAAATTATCACAATTAACTATAAAGTCTCATTTAAAAAAGAATGAGAAAGATGACCGATTTGATGAATTTATAATAGAGTTCAAGATATAAATTATGTTTAAGGTAGATTATGAAATCAAATTAAGCTAATGAAAAATTGTGTTTATTAACATAATTAGAGGATTTTTCACATTTATGGTTTTTATACTAAAGATTTACAAAAATATGGGGAAAAACTTTTCTCAA
Source organism: Humulus lupulus (assembly GCF_963169125.1). Taxonomy (NCBI): domain Eukaryota; kingdom Viridiplantae; phylum Streptophyta; class Magnoliopsida; order Rosales; family Cannabaceae; genus Humulus; species Humulus lupulus. The sequence continues at coordinate 34,555,569 of NC_084793.1, read as the reverse complement.
ATTCTATGGGAAAAATTTAAAAGAAAATTGAAAACTTATGTGAAAATCCTACTAACTAATAAAACGACAAACAAAAAATATCAAACCAAATATAGATCAGAGAAGCAGGGGCACATTCAACTTCAATACAGTTCAGAAAAATGTTATTGCCAAAAAACTCTCAGCCACAAAGTTCCGATCAAGCCCAACCAAAATCGGCAACCTGCTAATGCTCCAACAAATTATCTGATCATAAGATGCAGGTTGGATCGATTTTTGATCTCCATTCAAACTTCGGATCAACTTTCTGATCTTCACCACCAACTCCGGTGTCTCCGGTGTCCTACAACAAGGCTCTCCGATCAAGAAAACAAGAAAAGAAATCATTATTAATAATTGGATTCGATCAGATAATATCCAACAAACATTCCATCTTTTGCAGAATATATATCTATGATAAAAATAATTTCCCAATCAACATAGGTCAATAGTTACGTTGGGCTACCTGGCTGGAGTTTTTTGTAGAACTTGTGATTCACTCAAAGATAAAGAGGTGGAAAAGCTACTGATGTTAATGTGGAGAAAAAAAAAGGTGCATAAAGGAAACCTTCTATCAAAGGAGTCAACTTTTGAGTGGCTATTGACTACTTGGACAAATTTAGAAAAACTAAATCATGTAATGTTCTATCCCCAAGAATTCAAACTAAGGTAATTGAATGAGACTATCTCAATGTTATCATATCTGAAATCAACATATGACCTTGCTTCTTGCTTCTACTTGTGGGGTTGGGATAAGAGATATTAGACAATTATATGTAATAGATTTAGATATGTTGAATATTGTCATTGTCCAAGGAAAGACAATAGAGCTGCTTTTGCCCTTGTTCAATTGACTATCACCTTGGATTCTAATACTGTTTGGTTGCCTAGTTTTTCAAGTGCCATTTCATCTTATGTAATTATCGTCTAGCTTTGATCAATGAAACTATTGCCATTAAAAAAATAGTTAACAATTCTTTTGCATTTACAATTTATAGAAGTTTTATTGAAATTGAAATAAAATGAAACAAGCAAAATAAATACATTAACATAAATTGCAAAAAATATCAAACGAAAATCTTGAATGTGGTTTTGAATATACAAGACATGCTTATAAAATCTTCAAACTTGGGAATTGATCATGACACAAATACTTACTGAAATAATCAGTCATAACAAGGTAACCAGTTATCCTAAACACAAAAAAAAGCCAGATGTTGTCAAAATCCTTTGAGACTAAATTTTTGAGTTTGATTAATATATTTTTTATGGTACTAAGTTCACAAAAAGGAGTAACCAATTACCGATATGTAAATTTTTAACTTGGATTTGTATAAAATTATTAGAGTAAGCAATTACCAAAACACATATCAAAGAAGAAAGTAACCAATTACCTTGATATATTAGAAAAAAATATTATATGAGGTAACAGGTTACCTGATATTAAAAAAACTTAACTTGAATCAGTAAAACACTATTTGGGGTAACTAGTTATCTTGCTTTAAAAAAGCTTAATTAAGTCCATTAAACACTACAAGGTGTAACTCGTTACCCTATTATTAAAAAAAAATCTTAACTTGAATCAGTAAAACATTATATGGGATAATCAGTTACCTTGCTTTAAAAAAGCTTAACTTGGATTCATAAAACACTATATAGTGTAACTAGTTATCCTATTATTAAAAAAAAACTTAACTTGAATTAGTTAAACATTATCTGGGGTAAGCTGTTACCTTGCTTTAATTAATAATAATAATAATAATAATAAAAGTTAATTTGAATCCATAAAACACTGTATGGCGTAACTGATTACTCTTCCTATAAACTAAATAACTACTATCAATATATGTTTTTAAAACTAAGGTAACTGGTTACCATCTATCTTCAGATCTGCAATAGGTAACTGGCTACCTTAACGTTCTGATATGTGTATATTTATGGATTCTTATGGTAACTGGTTACCTTCATGTTCTTGTATGGGTGTACATTTATGGGCTCTTTATGGTAACCATTTACCTCAACGTTTATGATATGTGTATATATTTCTGGGTTATAAGATAAGATCATGTATTTTTTTCCTTCAAAGTTAATATTTCTTTTCATATTTAATATAACTAACTCATCACCCCTCGTATGGTAACTGGTTACCTCTTTTATGGCAGAATGTTACTTCTCTCAGGGTAATTGGTTACCCTTTCTCATACATGTTATTTAACCTAGCTCTGGAATTTTTTTTTACATAACTGTGAAAAATCAAATCAAGTAACTGGTTATCTTACCCAGGCTTTGAAAAAAAAATGTACAATCTAAAAAAAAGAAAAAAATGTTTATAATAAATAAATAAAATGATTAACACAATTCATATTACAAAAAAAAAATGCAAAACAACCAAAGAAAAATTTAATATAAAAATAGTTATATAAAATCAATATAAAAAAATCAAATAAACTAAAAAAAATAATAATCAAATTACATACGTACCCTTCCAAATTAATAAAACTTGATTAAGAGTAAAACTATGACATAAACCAACTTTTTATACAAAAATATGAGAAAATAAATCCATAAAAGTGAAAATTCTTAAAAAAAAAGTCATAGATTAATTTTTTTTGAAAAAAAAATTATATTTTTGCACACTCTATTAAAAATCTCATATAAAATATAATTTCCTCAGATAATTAAGGCAGGAAAAGATTTTTTTTCTATTTTTATGAAATTATAAATAGGTAAAGTTTTTATTATTTTAAGGTCGAAAATGTAGTTTTGGTATAAATTTTGTTAGTAATAATAATAAAAATTAGTGACACTAATAACAGTATCCATATTTTAAAATTTTCTTTTGGGAATTATTATCTTTTAGGAAAATTTACTTCTTACATTATGCTTTGATTTTATTTACAAAAATAACATGCGAAGTTTTATTTACACAAATATTGAATATTTTAAACCAAAAATTCAAGCTTTTATTAGTTTATTCTTTCTTTTTCTTCTCTCTCTTTCTCTCCCTCCATGGATAGCCACAACAAGGTTTAGCTGCTAACTACCATTGCTCTGACTACCACACATGTTGGCCACCCATATAGAGCATCGACCAACAAGCTTGACACCGAAGTTTCTTTAGAATCTGACGTCGAAGTAAGCCGCGCTTGTCAAAGTTGCCAGAATCGTGACTTTGATTACATTTTTCGGCCAACTCTAGCCACTCCAAGACTAGGGGTGGTACCATTAGAATGAGCATCTCAAGAAGAACAAAATTCAACCACCCTTCTCCCACGTCTCATTGTTCTCAAACACATTTATGAGTACATTCGCACAATCAATGACTCTTTGGACTTAAGGGTGATCCTAACGTAACTTGCTCTTCAAGGAGTTCATTTCGATATATGGCAAGCTCAAGTTTTTTGGCTATTGTTGAAGAAAATAATTAGAATTGTTGTGCTAGAGTTACTTTTATATTTGGTTAACTATAAAGTAATTAAAATTCAAACTTAAACATAATTCAAAATCTATCAGCCTAATGAGTTACCAAAATACGTTTTGTTATTTTACAGTTAGAAAAGGTTATTAAATAGCATCATAAATAAGCCTCTTTTAAAAAGTAACTTTGACAGGTTTTAAAAATAGCTTATAAGGTAACCAAAAAGTTCATATCTTAAACATCAAAGAATCAATTAAGTTACGTTTTCTAAAATGGGTTTGAAGGAAACCAACATGTATCTTTAAATAATAAGATATAATTATATAATCTAAACACTAAGTCCTGTACATGTTTTTAAAAGTATCCAATAGGTTCCTTAAATAGTATTGAATACAACCAAGTGATAGCTATTAAAAATATATATATATATATATATATAAAACGAGGCCTTCAAACTTCTTCCCTCTATATATATATAGTATTGAATACAACCAAGTGATAGCTATTAAAACTTGATTCTTAGTTTGCCAAGTTCTAATGGTGTTTTGGAGGATAAGATTCGGTGGCACTATTCAAAAAATGGGGAATATACTGTTAGAAGTGGTTACCAAGTTGCTATTAGTTGCTGTGACTTTCCTGAAAACTCATATACTATGAAAACAAGGTCGCTCTGGAAAATCATATGGGAGTTGAGAGTTGCTCAAAAAATAAAACACTTTTTTTGGAAGCTTTGCCATTCTTGGCTTCCCACTAATTGTGTTCTTTTTTGCAGGAAATTAAATTGTGACAAATATTGCTTTCGGTGCTCAAGTGGTGGCATAGAAGATGTGGTTCATGCATTGTGGAGGTGTAAGGATAGTACTAAATACTGGAAGAAAACTCTTTTCTGGCAGAAAATAAAAATGTGTGAGGAATTAGACCCTGGACTATTTGTTTTGCATATGTTTTCTGCTCTGAACAGGGAAGATTTTGAGCTTTTTACTATCATCTCTTGGCAATTGTGGTATTTGAGGAACAAGATTCGCTTGGGGGATTGGAGCCCGAAGCCGTGTGACTTGGTGGATTGGTGTAATGCGTTTTGGCTTAATTTTAGAAGTGCAAAAGGGGAAGTCAAATCTGAGCAAAGGAAGAGGGCAAACATCAAGTGGCAACCGCTTGATAAAGGGTGGATCAAAGTGAATGTTGATGCTGATTTACAGGGAGAGAATGGGTGTTGGAAGGTGGCAGCCGTGGCAAGAGATTGGAGGGGTTCTTTGGTCGGAATCCGAACAAAGGCGGTCTGTTTTAAGGTGGAACCACTGGTGGCCGAGCTGTTGGCCGTGGAGGAGGGTTTGAAGCTTGGGGGAGATCTGGATGCGGGCTCGTTTGGGGTAGAATCCGACTGCTTGGGTGCTGTCGATGCGGTGTCGAAGCCCTCATCAGGTGTTTTTGACTGGGATGGTGTTCTCCTGGCGATCCGCTCCCTTGCCGAGGATCCGCGGTGCAGAGGAGTTTCTTTTACCTACCGTGAAGCCAATAAATTGGCGCATTGTCTGGCCAAATCACCCCTTGAAGTGGGTTCTAGTGCCAATTGGAATGGGGAGTTACCCCTTGATGTTTTCTCTGTGTTGTCTGCAGAAAAGCCTATTCCGTGTGTTTAGTCTGTGTTTTCTCTGGTTTTTTAGTTTCTCTGTTCTCGGGTTTGTAAGGTTTCTTTGTTTTCAAAAAAAAAAAAAAAAAAAAACTTCTTCCCTCTTTTTTCTGCTCTGAGTCGACAAATACCCATCTTTCATTTTTTGTAGTGAGAAAAAATTAGGATGCGGATAGAAGCATCTTTAATAAGTTTCATGCTTTCAAAATTTAAAGTATATAAATATTTTTAGGGAACGACTACAATGCATCTTCTTTTTTTGCAACATCGGTGCATTTTTTTTCTATTTCGGCACCCGAATGGTTATAATCCCAATTTTTTTATATGATGGTGTACATTATAGCTATCTAGAACATCCTAAAAGTTTTCAAGAAATTCTGAATAAATTATGATACCGAAACAGGGTCTAAACTGTCTGTTGCACGCGTGCCTGTTTTTTTGTGTACGCGTGTAAAATTTGACAGTTTGAACTATTTTTTCGGCTTCGTAAACTATTCAGAATTTCTTGAAAATTTGCAGGATATTCTAAATACCTACAATGTATACTGTCATATAAAAAAATTTGGGATTATATCTATCCAAGTGCCGAAATAGAAAAAGGATGCACCGGTGTTGCAAAAAAAAGTGATGCATTGTAGTCGTTCCCAATATTTTTATTAAAAATAATAAACTAATTAATATATAAGTGATATATTATATATTTTGGAGGTATAATAGATTTTTTTATTATTTCTTAATATTTGAAGAAAATATTTACGTCAATTAACTAAAATAATATATTTAGTAATAATTAATTAATTAAAAGGGACTTAAAGAGAAAATATGTGCTGTTTTTTTGTTGAAATCTCATTTTATCATTTTAAATTAGGTGTTGACTGCGTTTTTAGCCAACGACGTGAGAACGTCAAATACGACGAACCTTCAAGAGAATGTAAAAACGACACAGACGGTATAATAAAGAAACTAAAGAACACAAGAGATTTTTATAGTGGTTCAGCCCCGATTATCGGTAATAGCCTAATCCACTTAGAGTTATGTGATGCGTGTCGTATTGCGTACCAAATTTAACAAATATTTTATTTACTCTCAAACCAATTATTTAGTATAACGGCAAATAGAGGTCGAACCCAAGGGAACTATATTCAGTTTATTATTCACAAAAGCTAAACAAAGTTAAATTGGAAAGGGTGGTTTTGGAAAGTAAAAGTAAAAGCAAAAATTAAGAAAACAATTGATAGCAAGAAGAGATTAACAACGATTTTAAAGATGGTTAAGAATTATTCTCCACCTCAGACCGTCATGCAATTATATCAATAATGAATATTATTCCGATTCCCAATTAAACTATTAACCCTACAGATAACGCTTAAGCAGTCAATTATCTCAATCTCCCTATCACAATCAATTACGGCTAAGCGCTCAATAATTAATTCTTTTTACCAAACAACAAACCTATTAAGCATACGATTCATTTAATTTAGTAAAAGCATTAACAACAGTGGAGATAGGTTAATCTAGGCAATAAATCAATGAAGCATTTAATTCATTTAACCTAGGTTCTATTCTTCATCACAATCAACAATGTTTTTGACCACATCATCAATTGCAATTGATCACAAACACTTAGAATCCTAAACTATTAGGTGAATAGAAATTCTAAGATGACAGTAAATAATGCAAGCCCTAATTAGTTGTACACCCTAACAAGGAATCACAATATTTCATACAATAGGCATAGAAGAATAGAAGCAATTTAACATTATGGAAATCAAGAACAATATTCACATCTCAAATCAAACATTCATGTCTGGGTTTTGAATAACCCTTAACCTAAAAGAAACTTAGCCAACAATCATGATTAAAAACATAACCAGAATCAAAGAATAAAAGAGTTTAGAGAAGAAGAAAACTATTGAAAAGGTTGAATGCGATCCTCCTTCTTCTCCTCCGCTCTCTCTGTGTTCCTCCCTCTAAAATCGTGTATCTAAAACTTAATTCACGAATATGACCTAATCCCCCTTTTATTTCCCGTCTAAAAATTAAGAAAAATCGAATTTGGATTTGAATTTTAACGCGTGCCGCGGCATCCATATTTCCTTGCCGCGGCACGAGGCTTCAGATATGCGATATGGGCTTTGCGTGCCGCGGTATGCAACTTTCCTTGCCGCGGCACGAGACTCTCTGTTTCTCTTGTAGCGGCAGGGACTTTTCTCTGTAGCGGCAAGGACCTTTCTGATTTCCCTCGTAGCGGCAGGGACTTTTCCCTGTAGCGGCAAGCTTTCAGATTTCTGTACTTTTGTTCTTTTCTCGATTTTTCTCCTCTTTAACACTTTACTCCAATGGTTAGAATCCTACAAAATCATCATTCAACCAAAAATCATCAAAAATATACAATTATCCTTAAAAATAATAATTTAGATTAAATGAATCAAATTAACAAAACGATTCTAGCTATCCCCAAACACACTACTTATGAACACAAAATCTGATAAGTAGAAAGGTAAACTTTATACAAAAATATACTTATCAAATTCCCCCACACTTAAACTTTGCTAGTCCCTTAGCAAACCCACTAGACTCTAAACAAAACTAAAAACTATCACAGAGGCGGTCTCACTGAATACGATGATTGTCTCAGAGAATTTCACTAAAATATTATGCTATAGTGACTTTGAATTTCATAACCATCAGATTTTCAACTCCCAAATTGATGAACCACTTGAAATTTGCCTTAAACCACGAGTTATAACAGTCATACTTACCAGTTCACTTGAATCAAGATGAATTTATACATGTCGTTTTATTCAAAAAAATTTTAAGCAAACTAGCCCCTCATCAGAAAATGAATATATATATAAAGGGCAACCACTCCATAGACACTAACCAATTACTCTCCACTAATATAAACACACAGAATCAAGAATCAAAAGGTCTTTATCAGCTTATAATGGATGGCTAGGGTACAGGGTAGATGAGAAAGATACATTTTAGGCTCATATTGCACCATAGCATACCTAATACATATACTTTTCTATTTCTACTTTGGATCTTCTTCAACAATTCCCTCATAAATTTCATACATTGTTGATCTCTCTATTTTCCCCCACACTTATTTTCATGCAAGAAAAAAAAATTTCTTTTCTTTTTCTCTTTTTGCTTTTAACATATTTCTTGGGGATAAATAGGAGATCTTTACACTTATAACCACATCATAAACAGAAACTCTTACTATACTTCTTTTTTTTTTTTTTTTTTTTTTTCTTTCTTTCTTCTCTTTTTTTTTTTTTTTCATATAACCTCTCATCCCATAGTAGAAATTTAACTAGCTAAGCCATGGTGCAATGAGTTATCAACACAGATAAAGAAAAAGAAAGAAGTTTAGGGTTAAGTAATGAGTTTTCATCGAAAAAAAATATATGGTCAATAAGGCCCAAAACAGGGAACTAAGGATACATTATTGATAAGGTAGGCTTGAAAGGCTCAAACGATCCAAAGAAATTGCCTTTATCATTTTCCTAATTCTGTGCACTTATGATTTCGCCTCAAGCAATTTACTAGTGTGTTCTAGAGTGGCGGGGCTAAGTTGTATATATCTATATTTCTTTTCTTATTTTTTTTTTTTTTTTTTTTTTTCGACATGCATAAACTATTCCTAAAACAAGTAAGTAGCAAATCTATCTGTAATAAATCGCTATTTAAATCACAAAAGTAGTCATCAAAACAGGAGTCAATCACACGAATCATAATCTATCCATCATCTTCTAGCATTCAAGTTTAGTGTCACTCATAAACTCATCATCGACCATTGCATTCAATAAGACCAGCCCAAGACACAAGACAAAATAACACACACACAAACATTTATAAACAAAGACAATTAACCAGACAAACAATTTGTTACCCGTCCCCCACACTTAAATTGAACATTGTCCTCAATGGAGATAAGTACAAATTGAGACAAGAACAGTAAATAAAAGAAAAATAAGAAAATAAAATAAAAGAAAAGAAAATAAAAGAAAAATAAGAAAATACGAAAAAAGAAAACTCCCTCATCAGTTGCGACTAAAAGTGTCATCCTCATCATAGTTGAACTCCTCTGTGCCAGCTGCTTCATCAGCATCTCCATATTCCTGAGTGTTACTCGGCTGTACTGGAACAGCTGGAGGATAAGGTGGCAACCAATTTGGGGCCGGTGGGAATGCAGACATATCCGCCCCTAAATAGGTTTGCTGCATCCTGAAGCATAGGTCTTGATAAGCAGCAATCTCCATCATCCGTTGGTTGTGGGCCACCATTTCATCATGATATGCTCGCATGTCAATGCGAGCTCGGTAAAGTTCCGTCTCCATGGCGGCAACCCGATCAGTAAGTGACCTGGATCGGCCTGTGTGAGGCTGCACAGGTGCATGTGAAGAAGATGCAGGTTGCTCAGAAGATGTGGCTGCGGGTTTGTCAAACCGCTGAATAGTATTCCTGTCAATGATATGCATTGGGTTTATGACCTCTTCATTATCATTCCAGCGCACACCGGCTTTCTTGCATAAGTCTGTGATTAATGAAGGATGGTAGAACCCGTACTGTGTGCTAGCCATACTCTTCAGAATAGAGGCGTGAATGATCTTGCCAACGTCAATAGTCTCGTTGGTCATAATAGCCCTCAACAAATTCCCACAGGCCAAATCAACTGTTCCAAAATGTTTTGTTGGGAATAGTTTTGCCCCAACAAAACGATGCCATGCCTTAAGTTCATAGTCCATATACTTGGACTCCAGTTTGTGTGACAAGGCATTCTCTGTCGCCCTCCACCGTGCTCCTTGAATGCCAATAGCTTGGATAATGGCATTAGGATCCAGATTTGATTCAGAAGCATTAAATTCGTCATTGGGAATGTCTGGCAAGCCATAGTAACGGTTAATGGCAGAGGCAGAATAGGTAACGGAAACACCCCTAACCATTACCTGTAAATTCTTGCGGTCGATTGCATTAGCATAGAACTCACGAACAATCGAAACAACCGCGGGCTGTGGTTGGGCACACAGTCTTTGCCAACCCCTCTGCTCGATGATACTCATCAACCTTGGGTAAGGATGATGCATGTCTAGATCAAAGCCCCGTTCTGCCACCCATGCCTTCTTCTTATCAATGGCATCCTTGTAGCTTTCAAACGCTTCTTTAGAAGTGAATTTCTTTGCATCATACTTGACTTTGGCTGTGGTAGACGGGCCTGCATGGTCAGTGCGTGATCTCTTGCTCGACATTATATTACAGGCAATAATTGAGGATTAACGGCTTCAAAGTGGTAATGAGTAATAATTAATGGCACAGCACAGAGTAGAAGATGTAACACGCTCAAATCTGACTATTCAACTCACTGTGGCATTTCATCGAGCATGTAGAGTGCACTTTTTAAACTTCAGAGATCACAAGTTTATGGCTTGATCAACTACCCCCAAGATGTAGATACACTCAATATACACGCATTTTCACCAGAAATCAAAATCAAAGAAGGAGATCCAACAAAACCCGTTCACTCTAATAATGGGTTTGAATGATGCCAAGTCTCAAACAAAGGAGGGCAAATGAGAATATTACCTTGAATCCATTTAAAAGCTGTGATAATGTGCTTGATTACTCCTTGATTCCTTGCAAAGACTTCCAAATGAGCATGAATTGAAGAGAAGAAGAATAGGTGGCAAATGATGATGAACTTGAGGAATGGGAATGGATGATGGGTATGGTGGGGTGAGGCAATGATGATGGTTTAATGAGGATGGTGAGGTTTGAGGAGGATGAGGATTAGAGTAGAATGTGATGACGTTTAATGGAGATGGGAGTGGTCTTTAGGGCTGAGGAGAAGAAGAAGAGAGTGGGGATTGTAAGATAGGTTTGTGTTTAGAGAGATGGGTGAGTGAATGGGAAAAATGAAAGAAAAATGGGGTTTTAGGGATTTCTGGGCGCGTGCCGCGGCAGGGGGTTTTACGTGCCGCGGCACAGAACTCTCGGATTTGGGAGTTCTGAACGTACCGCGGCAGGGCTTTTCTGTGCCGCGGCAGAGGGGTCTTGGCCTGGGGGATGTGCATAACGTGCCGCGGCAGGCAATTTTCTGTGCCGCGACACAGTGGTCTCGGGTTCGGGCCTTCGTATCGTGCCGTGGCAAGGCTTTTATGTGCCGCGGCATGGTGCCTTTTTCTGCATTTTCTTACTTCTTTTTTTTTTTTTTTTTTTTTTTCACGTTTTTCACGGTTTAAAGAGAGAATCAGAGTACAGAAAAAAAAATTGAAAAAAACTAAATGTTTAACTTAAAAATAAAAATAAAAATAAAGAAAATAACTAAAACTGAAAACAATAAAGATGGCTACGTTTAACGTCGCTAGCTCGACTCAGAACTTCAATCTTCATCAACATAAACTGGGTCTTCAAGGTACATCACATGAACTTGCTCCTCCTTGGCCATTGACTCATAATAAGGCTTCAGTCGCTGGCCATTCACCTTGAAAGACTTCCCCGTGCTTGGGCTTACAACTTCGACCGCTCCATGAGGAAAAACCTTAGTAACAATGAACGGACCTAACCAGCGAGACTTCAACTTCCCAGGAAAGAGTTTAAGGCGAGAGTGATACATGAGGACTTTCTGACCTTCCACAAAGCTCTTCCGAAGAATATGTTTGTCATGAAAAGCTTTGGTTTTCTCCTTATAGATTTTCGCGCTCTCATATGCTTCATTGCGTATTTCTTCTAACTCATGCAATTGAAGCATTCTTTGTTGTCCTACAGCAACCGTGTCCAAGTTACACTTCTTTACAGCCCACCACGCCTTATGCTCTAGCTCCACCGGTAGATGGCAAGGTTTACCATACACCAACCGATAAGGTGACATACCGATAGGTGTTTTATATGCCGTTCGATACGCCCACAAGGCATCATCAAGCCTTGTACTCCAATCTTTCCGGTTTGAATTTACAGTTTTCTCAAGGATCAATTTGATTTCACGATTAGAAACCTCCGCTTGCCCGTTGGCTTGTGGATGATAAGCAGCTGTCACCTTGTGAGTTACACTATAGCGTCGAAACAATGCTTCTATACTCTTGTTGCAAAAATGAGTGCCTCGATCACTAAGTATAGCCTTAGGTGTACCAAAACGCACAAAAATGTTAGAGCGAATGAAATCCACTACTGTTTTTGAATTGTCCGTTCTAGTTGCAATCGCTTCCACCCATTTAGACACATAGTCTACCGCCAATAAAATATATTCATAGCCGAAAGAGGATGGGAATGGTCCCATGAAATCCATACCCCAAACATCAAAGATTTCAAGAATTAAAATGGGAGTTTGAGGCATTTGATCCTTGGCCGTTATGTTACCCACTCGTTGACAACGATCACATGCCTTACAATAAGCATAAGCATCTTTGAAAATTGTGGGCCAATAGAAACCGCTGTCAAATATCTTACGAGCTGTCCTCTTAGGTCCAAAGTGTCCACCACAAGCATAAGCATGACAAAAAGCAAGGATGGAACGAAATTCAGATTCCGGTACACATCTACGAATGATTTGATCAGTACAATACTTCCAAAGATAAGGTTCATCCCATATATAGTGGCGAGCATCATGCTTAATCTTGTTCCGTTGTGCTTGTGTGAGATCACTTGGTAACTCCTTTGAAGCAAGGTAGTTTACAATGTCGGCATACCAAGGAATAACTTCTTGCATGGCAAGGAGTTGCTCATCTGGAAACCGCTCATGCAATGGTAAGAACTCCTCCTCCCGAATCAACCGACTCAAGTGATCAGCCACTAGATTTTCCGAGCCGCTTTTATCTTTTATCTCCAAGTCAAACTCTTGTAACAATAAAATCCACCGAATAAGTCTTGGTTTTGCCTCCTTCTTTGCTAGCAAATATTTAAGAGCAGCATGGTCGGTATATATGATTACTTTCGTCCCAATCAAATAAGAACGGAACTTCTCCAAAGCATAGATAACCGCCAATAGTTCCTTCTCAGTGGTAGAGTAATTTAACTGTGCATCATTTAGAGTTCTAGAAGCATAGTAAATCACATGAGGAAGCTTACCAACCCGCTGCCCTAGGACTGCACCCACTGCATAATCACTAGCGTCACACATAAGCTCAAAAGGCAACTCCCAATTCGGTGGCTGGATAATAGGAGCTGTAGTCAAAGATTCTTTCAATATATTAAAGGCCAGTAGACACTTCTCATCAAACTCAAACTTAACATCCTTTTGGAGGAGCTTGCACAGTGGCGTAGAGATTTTAGAGAAGTCCTTTATAAATCGTCGATAGAAACCCGCATGACCAAGAAACGACCGTATTTCCTTGACACTAGATGGAGGTGGTAAAGACCGAATGAGATCAACTTTGGCCTTGTCCACTTCAATTCCTTTTTCTGAGATAACATGTCCCAAAACAATCCCCTGCTGTACCATAAAATGGCATTTCTCCCAATTCAAAACTAGATTGGTCTCAATGCAGCGTTTGAGAACCAAAGTAAGATTATGCAAGAATTTATCAAATGAATCGCCATATACACTGAAATCATCCATGAATACCTCAATAATGCTCTCAATGTAATCTGAAAAGATACTAACCATACATCTCTGAAATGTAGCAGGAGCGTTGCATAAACCGAATGGCATTCTCCGAAAAGCAAATGTGCCAAAGGGACATGTGAAAGTCGTCTTCTCCTGATCTTCTGGGGCTATGACAATCTGATTATACCCCGAATAACCATCTAAGAAACAGTAATAGGGGTGGCCAGCCAATCTCTCGAGCATCTGATCAATGAATGGTAGGGGGAAGTGATCCTTTCGAGTTGTCGAATTTAGCTTGCGGTAATCAATACACACCCGCCACCCTGTTTGAACTCGAGTTGGAACCAACTCATTCTCATTATTCTTCACCACAGTAATGCCAGACTTCTTGGGTACCACTTGAACTGGACTCACCCATTTACTGTCAGAGATTGGGTAAATCACACCCACACTAAGGAGCTTCAGAATCTCCTTCTTCACAACTTCCATCATTGGTGGGTTTAATCTCCGTTGCGCCTCACGTGTTGGCTTAAACCCTTCTTCAAGTAAGATTCGGTGCATGCACATGGAAGGGCTAATCCCCTTAATATCCGCTATAGACCAACCAATGGCTGTTTTATACTCTCGGAGTACTCTCATTAATTTGTCTTCTTGGCCTTGGTTAAGATTTCTTGCAATTATAACAGGAAGTGTCTCGTTCTTCCCCAAGTAAACATATTTGAGATGCTCCGGAAGAGGCTTCAATTCAAGTGTAGGAGCTTGAATAATTGATGGCTGCAATTTATCATTAGAAATCGGCAAATCAAGAAATGCAACCTTCTTAAAAGTCTTGTCAAAACCACTATTGAGTGTGGTTATGACATCCATGATCTCATGAGACAAATCTTCATCGGTCAACACAAGATGCTCCCTCAACACAACCTCCAAATCATCTTCACTATGCAAATCTAAAACTCGTTGAGAAAGACTATCCAACACATCAATAGAGTAAACAGCGTGCACATCACTTGGATATCTCATAGCTTCAAAAATATTAAATCGAATAGTTTCCCCATCAAATTCCATGGTCAACGTACCGTCATGCACATCAATTTTAGTTCTCGCAGTTTTCATGAATGGCCTTCCCAACAAAATTGGAGTGGAGCATGGAATAGATTCATCTTCCATATCAAGAACATAAAAATCAGCTGGAAACACCAATTCATTAACTTGAACTAAAACATCTTCTATTACACCCCTGGGATAAGCATTCGACCTATCAGCAAGTTGAATAATCACCCCCGTTTCTTCAAGTGGACCGAGATTCAATGAAGCATAAATGGAGAATGGCATGACATTGATAGAGGCTCCCAAATCCAACATACACCGCTCAATTCTTTTATTCCCAATAGTGCAAGGGATAGTAAAAGTACCAGGATCCTTACACTTTGGTGGAAGCTTCTTTTGTAGAACTGCGGAAACATTCTCCCCCACACTAACTTTTTCATTACCCCTCAACTTACGCTTATTAGTGCACAACTCTTTCAGGAACTTGGCATAGCGCGGCACTTGTTTAATAGCGTCAAGAAGAGGAATATTCACTTCTACCTTTCGGAATGTATCAAGAATCTCCTTGTCAACCTCTTCCTTTTTTGTCTTTTTCAGTCTGCTTGGGAATGGAGGTGGAATGACAATAGTAGGCTTAGGCCTGAGTTGTGTAGGGGTGGTTGGCTTTGGTGGAACATCATCATTGACTGAGCAATCAACTTGTGGCTTGGATGACAATGTACTGGGCACTGGCGGATTAGGTGGATCATATTGCGTCCCACTACGCAAAGTTACTGCACTAGCATTCTCTTTGGGATTCATCTCAGGTTGTGAAGGCAATTTATTTGACAGATGAGCCTCCAACCGGTTATATGATGCCGCTAATTGTCCCACCTGATTCTCCAAACTCTTGATGGAAGCTTGGGTGGTTTGCTGAAATTGAAGAGTATTTGTGGCAAGAGCATTGATTAAATCCTCAGTAGAAGGTTTAGCATTTGGTGGTGGAGCAGCCTGCGGTGGTTGTGATGGTCTAGGTGCATAATTATTTGGAGACCTCTGTTGTGTAGTGAAACCAGGTGGTCTTGCTGCTGTTGGTTGTGGAGCTAGTTGTTGTTGATTCCCATATCGAAGGTTTGGATGATCACGCCAGCCAGGATTATAGGTTTGTGAAAATGGTTCATAATACATCTGACGTAATTGACCAGGAAAATTTCCTACAGCGTTAACACCCTCAGTTTCTCCCTCGACTAGAGTGGGGCACGTATCAGTAGGGTGCCCCACTACTTGACAGATTCCACATGGCCGCACCTGTTGGCCCAAAGCTAGTTGTTGTACCACTGAAGTCAATTGAGCTATCTGTTGACCAAGTTGATTATCAACAGTAGTTTGCACCTCGTTAACCCTTCTTGAAGTTGACATATGCTCCTGGCGAATACCAAACTGTTGGGAATTAGCTGCCATATTAGAAATCAAGCTCCTGGCTGCTGCAGGAGTCTTGTCCACTAGTGCCCCTCCACTGGCTGCATCAATCATACTTCTGTCCAACGGCAGTAATCCCTCATAGAAATATTGAATCAATAGTTGCTCACTGATCTGATGGTGAGGACAACTAGCACACAACCGCTTAAAGCGCTCCCAGTAATCGTAGAGTGATTCTCCCACAGCCTGCCTGATGCCACAAATTTCTTTCCTTATACTCCCCACTTTAGACGCTGGAAAATACCGCTCCAAAAACAAGGTCTTCATAGTGTTCCAGGTCTCCAAAGTACCAGGGGGGAGATAATACAGCCACTCCTTTGCTGAATCCTTTAGAGAGAAAGGAAAAGCTCGGAGTTTTATTTGTTCTTCTGTCACTGAGGCTGGCTTCATACTGGAGCATACAATATGGAACTCCTTGAGATGATTATTCGGATCCTCACCAGGCAGCCCATGGAACGATGGCAATAGATGAATGAGGCCCGACTTAAGCTCAAAATTCACATCAAGAGGTGCATATTGAATGCAAAGCGGTTGTTGATCAATATCTGGCGCAGCCAACTCTTTCAACGTCCTATTTTGTGCCATATCTCTGTAAGATGTAATAGAATCGTCTGAATCTGAGTCGTGAGATGGTAAGGGCACTTTCACAGGATCCACTTGATGAGCAAGACGTTGAAAGAGTGGATTATCAGTAATAGTCCGCGAAGTCCGAGAAGAAGATGAAGTAGCAAGATACTGTTTGATTGCCTCCAACCTATTCTGAGTGTCTTCGCCAGGCATATAACTCTGAGATGCCAAGAGAAATCAAGTTAGTAAGCGTAAACCAATATGAATAATAAAAAGAATTAAATAGTTCCCCGGCAACGGCGCCAAAAATTTGATGCGTGTCGTATTGCGTACCAAATTTAACAAATATTTTATTTACTCTCAAACCAATTATTTAGTATAACGGCAAATAGAGGTCGAACCCAAGGGAACTATATTCAGTTTATTATTCACAAAAGCTTAACAAAGTTAAATTGGAAAGGGTGGTTTTGGAAAGTAAAAGTAAAAGCAAAAATTAAGAAAACAATTGATAGCAAGAAGAGATTAACAACGATTTTAAAGATGGTTAAGAATTATTCTCCACCTCAGACCGTCATGCAATTATATCAATAATGAATATTATTCCGATTCCCAATTAAACTATTAACCCTACAGATAACGCTTAAGCAGTCAATTATCTCAATCTCCCTATCACAATCAATTACGGCTAAGCGCTCAATAATTAATTCTTTTTACCAAACAACAAACCTATTAAGCATACGATTCATTTAATTTAGTAAAAGCATTAACAACAGTGGAGATAGGTTAATCTAGGCAATAAATCAATGAAGCATTTAATTCATTTAACCTAGGTTCTATTCTTCATCACAATCAACAATGTTTTTGACCACATCATCAATTGCAATTTATCACAAACACTTAGAATCCTAAACTATTAGGTGAATAGAAATTCTAAGATGACAGTAAATAATGCAAGCCCTAATTAGTTGTACACCCTAACAAGGAATCACAATATTTCATACAATAGGCATAGAAGAATAGAAGCAATTTAACATTATGGAAATCAAGAACAATATTCACATCTCAAATCAAACATTCATGTCTGGGTTTTGAATAACCCTTAACCTAAAAGAAACTTAGCCAACAATCATGATTAAAAACATAACCAGAATCAAAGAATAAAAGAGTTTAGAGAAGAAGAAAACTATTGAAAAGGTTGAATGCGATCCTCCTTCTTCTCCTCCGCTCTCTCTGTGTTCCTCCCTCTAAAATCGTGTATCTAAAACTTAATTCACGAATATGACCTAATCCCCCTTTTATTTCCCGTCTAAAAATTAAGAAAAATCGAATTTGGATTTGAATTTTAACGCGTGCCGCGGCATCCATATTTCCTTGCCGCGGCACGAGGCTTCAGATATGCGATATGGGCTTTGCGTGCCGCGGTATGCAACTTTCCTTGCCGCGGCACGAGACTCTCTGTTTCTCTTGTAGCGGCAGGGACTTTTCTCTGTAGCGGCAAGGACCTTTCTGATTTCCCTCGTAGCGGCAGGGACTTTTCCCTGTAGCGGCAAGCTTTCAGATTTCTGTACTTTTGTTCTTTTCTCGATTTTTCTCCTCTTTAACACTTTACTCCAATGGTTAGAATCCTACAAAATCATCATTCAACCAAAAATCATCAAAAATATACAATTATCCTTAAAAATAATAATTTAGATTAAATGAATCAAATTAACAAAACGATTCTAGCTATCCCCAAACACACTACTTATGAACACAAAATCTGATAAGTAGAAAGGTAAACTTTATACAAAAATATACTTATCATTATGATTTATAGATCTGTACTCAAGATCAGATGGACTGAGCCAACTGAGTTTCTTCAGTACAGATGGCAAAAATACAAGAATTCTCTCTCTAGAATACTCAGACCCAACTTTCTCTCTCTAGAATACACAGTCCCAATTTTCTCTCTCTAGAAAGAAGAAGCAGAAGAAGACCTCTCTCTCATCCCATAAGCTCTCTATTTATAGGCCTGGGATCCTCAACCGATATCCCCTTATGATAGGGATATTTTATTATATTTATTACATTTAAACATTCAAAATTCGAAATGTAATAAACCCCCCATTTATGAGAAGAATGAGAGATTCCCGCGTATGTTGTTGAAGCTGTCTCTGGGAATCTTGACTTAGTCTCCTCTAGCTAGTTGATCCACCTCCTACTGACCACTCATGCAAGTGTTGGTCGGACGTGCATGGTGGTAGGACATGCATGGTGGTAGGACATGTTTTCGTGGTTGAACGTGCATGGTGGTAGGACATGCACTTCTCTCCTCTAACATGGCACTCTCCTCTAGCATGCCATGTTCCTCCTTGAACCAATCTCCTTGGCTTCTCCTCGGACCAAGGTGGTCCGAGGCAACCTCCTTGGCACCTCACCTTGGAAAACATTGAGGCAACCTCCTTGGCACCTCACCTTGGACAACATTGAGGCAACCTCCTTAGCATCTCACCTTAGACAACATTGAGGCAACCTCCTCCATAACATCTCACCTTGGATAAGATCAAGGCATTCTCCTTTAGCATCTCCCAAACATGTCCGATCGAACATTGTATAGGCTCTCCTTATCAAAATCTAAGTCTCCTTCCTCTTGCATGAGACTCCTCCTCCTTAGCTACTTACCTTGGACACGTTCGAGCCAACACTTAGGAAACCTTGGGAGCTTGCCTCCTACACACCCTTGGGGTCTCTTAGGACCACATCCTCCTTGGGGTCTCCTAGGACCACATCCTCCTTGGGGTCTCCTAGGACCACTCCCCTTAGCTCTCCTAGAATGCATTCTCGTTAGCCTCCTAGGATGCATTCTCCAATTTTTGGGTATAACATTAGGGTTTATTTAATAAAATATAACATTGGAGACCTAAGTGAGCCAAAAAGTAAAAATTGTGGATCTAATTGCTACAAAAAAAGGTTGGGACCTAAATGATACAACTAGTGAAGTTTGGAGACTCCAAGCGCTATTTACCCTTAAGTTTTTTATTAATTTGGTAGTTGACAAATAAATTAATCAACAATCTTGTATATATCTATATAAATGAGAGTTTTGAGGAGATGAGGTGTCACCCTCTTATTCTAATCTTCTATTTTATCTATTTTGTGGTTTTTTCTAATTTTTTTATTTAACATTTATTAAAAGAAATAATTAATTAACAATAAAAAAATCTCTATAATCTCACATAGTTTACAAACCATTGTGATTGCGGGTATTATACATTTAGTCTATAAATAAAGTATCAATGGATCACAATGATTTGCCCCAACATTAGTATTTTTTTTCTTTTATGGGTGATTGATTTAACTCAATTTTACCCATATACCAAATAATTATATATATATATATTAATTTATCAAACTTAATATATCATGGAAAATTTGAGTTTTAATGCAATAAGTGACACTCCGTTTGAAAAATACCATATCCCTATAAGCCTCTTGTTTTGGTGCTACTAATGTCGTTACTACCCAAAATACCCCTGGCATAATTTTCTCAAACTCTCCGTATTCTCTCCCAAAATACCCGAACCAAGCAAACTTTGAAATCGATAGGCCTCGATTGAATCCGTAGAACCCAACCTTCATTGTCTTCCACGACCACGAACAAGGGCTCCCAAAGGGTGACGATCGGAGAAGGGGAAGGAGAAAACGTCGAGGAAGCCGACCAAATTTTTAGGAAACAACCTCAAAGAAAGCGAAGGTGAGGGATTTCGTTTTTAATCTGCAATATGTGTATGTGCCTGATTTTTTTTGTTGATTTTTGTTCATAGGATAGATCGGGGCAGGCAATGAAGAAATCTGGGTTTTTTTTCGATATTTTCATGAAACTTGATAGAAATCGATAGGACTCGATAGTATAGGATGAGGAATGGATTAGACTGTGCCTCGATAGGCCTCGATAGGAATTGATGGGACTCGATGATACAAGGCTTTGGAAATTTTAGAACCTACCTCGATATGAATCGATAGGACTCGATGAGACACGACTTTGGGATTTTTAAGACCCACCTCGATAGGCTTCGATAGGACTCGATGATACAAGGCTTTGGGAATTTTAGAACATACCTCGATATGAATCGATAGGACTCGATAAGACTCGATGGTACGCGACTTTGGGATTTTTAGGACCCACCTCGATAGGAATCGATAGGCCTCGATAGTAACCCGATGATATTATTCTTTGTGATTTTGGAACCCACCTCGATAGGCATCGATAAGACTCGATAGAACTCGATTGTTTCTGCCTCGATAGTAACTGCCTTACCATATTGTTTTACATTTTTTTTGTTTTTTTTTCCAGATGCCTGAACTTATTGTGCCTTTGGAGTAACACTTTCCTGGCCGTGTCACTTATAGGGGTAGTGCCTACTTGGATACCCTTATAGAGCAGTTTAAGAGGCATGGTCTTATTGAAAGGGCACAGGCATGCCCGTTGGGACAGTTCTTTAAGGCAAAACCATTTAGTTTTTCTGGGGTTCTGCCACATCAGCTAATGTTGCGTAAGGTAGAAAGTAAGAAGCCTGAAGAGGGTCAGTTCTACCTGGGCAACACTCTGTGTAGATTTGGTATTCCAGAGTTTGCCCGAGTTACCGGGCTAAATTTTGGGAAATCACCGTCCCTAGATGAATTGAAAGAGCATCTTTCAAGTGATCGGATCATCCAGGAATATTTTAATGGTGATTCGAAGGTTAGTTTTGGTCAGTTGGAAGATGCATTGAAGGCCTCCACAAACCTAGAAGATGCATTTAAGCTGGGTTTGTGCTATTTGATAGAGGGGGTACTGAATGCCCCAGAGAAGACAACAACGATATGGGGAGATTCCCTGAGGATGGTTGAGGATATTGATTACTTTTTCAAGTATCCTTGGGGGAAGTTGTCATTTAAGAAGGTTAGCAAAGGCCTTCAAAAAGACATGAAGAAGCAATTGAAACACTATGAGGAGAAGAAGAAAGAGGGGTCAAGCAAAAAACAGGAGGCAAAGTATAGTTTCAATTGCTATGCACCCGCGCTTCTTTACTGGGCTTTTGAGGCCATGCCTTCTCTTGGGAGTAAGTTCGGTGAGAACAGTGGGAATCAGATTCCGAGGATGCTCAGCTGGGCTACGAAGACTGATATCACTATTTCGACAGCTCTGTTGGTTCCTATATTCGCCAATCGTCGAGTAAGTTCCATTTTATCTTGTTAAATGTCACAAATTAATTGATTAACGATTTATTTTATTAAAGTTTTTTTGACACATGTTATTCAACCATGCAGTTAGTGGTATTTTCCATGCTGAAGCCACGTCCCGGTGAGGTAGTCTACTACAATAGCCTCCCAGAAGTTGATTCTAGGTTATTCCCTGAGTTGGAGGCTGGGACTGCAGTGGATGAAGTAGTGGTACCTGAGAAGGAGGCAGAGAAGCTAGCAGAAGTTGCAAAGGAAGCCTCCATTTTTTATGAGGATGTCCCGAGGGTTGAGGGCACTTCACAGGCTTGTGCAGCTTCATCTAGTCAGGTTGCCCAGCTTGATTATGAGCAATTGATGCAGATGCTCAAGAGGGTTGAGGAGGGCCAGGCAACCTTACTACAGAATCAGACCACAATCATGGCTCAGTTGGTGCAGCTGCTTTCACTGGTCTTAGGTCGATCCACTGATGTAAAATCAGATACAGAGTCTGATATCTTGCCTGCAGACTACAAGCGCGGTGATCAACCCTCCACTCCACAGGCCCAGACATATGTAGCTGCCAGTGATGCTGACAGTCCCAGTGTACGAGCTGCAGCTCGAGGAGGCAGCTAGCCTTGAAGTTGTCAGGAAGAAACGTAGGCCCAAGCGTTTTGTTGACTTCACCGACCCAACAAAGAAGATCAGACTAGATAAACAGGGGCTAGTTTCTTGACCACTGAGGAAGTGTGATCCACAGCAGGAGAAGAGCTTCCATAAGTGGATCATCGGGAAGATCGACAATAAGAGAGACCGCAACGTGTATACTGGGACGCACGGTGTGGCATGGTTCTTACAGTTGCACATAGTCCAGACTTGGCTTTGGGATTCGGTATGTAAATTACATTCATGTTTTCAATTCAATCTTAAAATATATTGATGGTACTAACGAATTTTTATGTTTTTTTAGCATATTGATGCCGCTTTGCACATGCTACGCCGCCGACGCCACATTTACCATGCTGCATTTCGGCAGGATGCTGCGATCATGAACACCACCTTCCCCCAGGTGTGCCTAGGTCGTTGGAATCATTTCAGAGAGACCGACACTAAGTATACATGGGACAACGATGTGCTGAGAATGTTGAAGGGCGATGATAATCAATTCCTTGTATCGTGGCAAAATGTGAGTGAAGTATATTTTGCCTTGCACGTCGAGAAAGCCGCACATTGGATCACCATTGAAGTCTCCATTCCAATGTGGTGCATCAACGTTTATGATTCCAACCATAGCGTGCTCAGTCCCACTCTGATGGAGGAAGCGATCAAGCCTTGGTGCTTATTGTTGCCTTCGTTGTTATGGTGTTCTGGGATGTTTGACGACCATGAGGACCTCCAGGTATATCCTGAGCAGAATGCAAAGACTTTCTCATATTGTCGTATTCCTCCAGAGGAGTGTCCTCAGACTAAGACAAGGTATTCCCCTATTTAATTAGTGGATTTTGAAATCTAAAAATTAAAGTTATTTTTATCTTCTATTGACACAAAATCGATTATATGCAGTGGGGATTGTGGTATGTTTTCCATCAAACATATCGAGCATCTGGTTGCCAGGCTACCACTCGATACTGTTATCGATGAGAACATCCAGCATTTCAAGACCAAGTGGTGTGTGGACCTGTTCTATCAGAATTTGGTCCCATGATGCTCTTTACATTTTTGTCTTACATATCTTGTATAGTATAGCATATAGTTAGTTTTGTATATTATTTTTTATCAAACAATATTTTTTGAAAAAGTTATTAAATAAAAAAATATTAAATTCACATAATGTGTATGTCTCGACATCCAAACACACAAAGTATTAGAAGAAGTATTCCATATGATAAATGCAGCAAAATCAATTAAATAATTACATAACACAATATTTTAAATCCTAGCCTTACATGACTTCCTATTGTGCCCATTACCATTGACCACAAGAAATTCGTGATAACCAAGAACTTGGACATCTAAAAAATTGCTTTATCACCTATTTGCTTCAAATCCTTTTCCATCTCAGGTGATAACACAGTTGTTGCTTTTGCAGCTCTTTTCCATCGAGATATGGGTGATGAAGAAATATGGTGTGTGGGATTCTTGGACTAAATATCTTTACGTGGACTTGGCTAACCAAACTGTGCCATCATCCTTAAGAAAACACTTCCGGCCATTAGGTGTTTCACATAATGGTAACCTCTTACTTGAATCAAGAAGTCTTCATGAGAAGAGCTGGTATGCTCTGTCCTTTTATGATCCCAAGAGTAGGACAGTCCACTATATTGGTGAACGGGAGTGTCGTTCCTACTTTGCTACTTATGCCGAGAGTATCTTTCTAGGTTAAAAAGAGGCAAAGTTTTTACCTTTTATCTTTAAAGTATTGTTATTTGATGATTAATATGTTTCCTCTTAATTCTAATTGTGTTGTTTGGGTGTCTAGTACTTTGTATTTTTGGAATATTTTTTAGCTTATTCTGGTTTCTATTTAGATTTTTTGTTATTTGTTCGTTAAAATCTTTTCATGCTTACTTTTTATATTTTTGTTTTGTGGGCATGCATACTTTGTATCTACACACAAGTTGAATCTATGATATGATTGAATTGAACAACCAAATATGAAACAACAAAGTGAACTGAGTAAATAGAGAGGTTGAGTTTATAAACAAATTCTAATTCTGCTAGTTTTGTTTATCCTATTTTATCATACTTCATATTCACCAAAGCACAAAGCAAAACATGTTTATATCAACAACGAGTTCAATAACATGTTTGGAGTAAAAATAGTTATCACACCCTATAAATAAAATTCCATTGGAATAGAGGAGAAGCAAAATCAATTAAATAGTTACATAACACAATATTTTAAATCCTAGCCTTACATGACTTCCTATTGTGCCCACTACCACCACATCTGCTACACTTACGTGGCTTGACAATCTTTTCCCCGCATGAAGCATAGCAATTTGTCTTTTGCCTACCCACTTTCTGTTTCCTGGGCCTTCCTACAGGGGTTTTCTCAGTGGGGACGCCGACAACTGTATCTCTGATGTGATCAGGGATTACCCATTCATCCTCGTTCCCAACAGGGTAAATAGTATCTTTATAAGTGTCCTTCAATGCCTCGATTCTATAGTAAGGAGAACACAATGAGTAAATGTTTATGCTTCTTTTTCTGGCTGCAGCAAAAACATGTACACAGGGTATCCCAATGGTTTGGAACATGCCATAAGAGCATGATTTTGTGGCCAAGTTCACCTCACCATCACCATTACCATCAACCACAAGAAATTCGTGATAACCAAGGACTTGGACATCTAAAAAAATTGCTTTATCACCTATTTGCTTCAAATCCTTTTCCATCTCAGGTGATAACACAGTTGTTGCTTTTGCAGCTCTTTCACGTCTATCTGCAAACCAAGACTGAAGAGTGAATCTTATGAATTCAAGAAAAGTGGCGACTAAAAAGCTCATTGCCTCCTTGGTCTTATTGTTAAAGCTTTTTGCGTAGTTACTCGTCATGATATTGTATCGGTTACCAGGAAAATAAGCACTACTCCACCTTTCAAAGCCAATTCCCTCTAGATATTGAGAAATGGGTGGATCAATTACCTTAATCTTGTCAAAGAACTTGTGAAGTTCAGTTTTTCGAAATGCGTACGCTGCACACCCCATGATGTCTTGCACGTGGTCAGTTTTGAATTTTGCCACAACATTCATACAGATATGATGGTAACATGCACCGTGATACGCATCTAGGAACACAAGCTCCAAAGCATGATTAATGCTTTTATGCCTATCCGATACAAAAGCAAGGTTCTCAACGTCCCCTATGGCTTCCTTCAATTTTCTCATGAAATAAGTCCAAGAGTTATGGTTCTCACTGTCCACCAATGCAAATGCAATTGGAAACAATTGGTTGTTTGCATCCAACGAACAACACAGAGCATGTGGCCACCATACTTATTCTTCAAGAATGTGCCATCCACACAAATTACAGGACGACAGTACTGGAAACCACACCTAGAAACACTGAGGGAAAAGAAGCAATACAAGAAACGACCATCTTCTGCTACAAAATCAATAATTGTACCTGGGTTCTTATGCTCCAATTGACACAGGTATCCAGGTAACTTAGAGTATGATTCCTCAGGTGTCCCTCTGACATACATAATAGCCTTTTCTCTACATCTCCACGCCTTCTCATAGCTCATTTCAACCCCAAAATGGTGCTTCATGTCCTCCCTTATGTTGTTTGCCATGTACCGAGTACCATCGGTAGCAAATTTCCTCTTGATTAGGTGCCCAACAACCCATGGTGATGCTTGACGGTGGTTCTTATCTCGAATTTCTTGTGAGCAAGTGTGTACTTCGTTGTATATAGTAATCTCGAACATTTTAGATCACATTTTTTTCTTACCCTTCAATCTCCAACCACAATTAGGATCCTTGCAGGTAATGTACCACACATCAGTCCCAGATTTGTTCACCATAAACTCAAAATTATTCTTCATCGCAAATATGGATGCTTTGGTTTTCAATTCAAGTTTGTTCTGAAAGAACTTCCCAAGGTGCAATTCTCCTGAAGCTTTGCTGGTTGAGGAATGATGTTGATGTGAGGCCTCTATATCCTCTTTGGTGAACATGGGAGCACTCCATGTTCTACGATCTTCACCTAAGTCCAATGGAGAACTCCATCTAAAACTATCATCGGTTCTACTTGGACCTGGACGACTACTGCTGGTCCCAGGTGTTTGCCGGTCTTCTATTCTGCGCTCCTCATCTACCATAACATCTGAACTCTGTGTTGGAAAATCTTCCCTAACATCTGGCCCACCAAGATCTGTTGCATCAGCAACAAGATCGTCATTGACATAAGGTTCGTAGCCATAGGGACCGTACTCCGCCGTGTCATGCACATATGAAGGATCTCTAACCGGGATATCACCATGGACTATGACATCTGGATTTGTCTCGGGAACACATGTTCCAACATCACCTTGAGTTCCTTTGAAACCATGACATGGAGGAGAAATGTTCTCTTCAAATCAAACTTCTTTATTAACGCTGGCAGAAGCCGGTGCATTTCTTACACCTCCCTTCTTAATCAATGTGACACATCGAGGAATGAGCTTCTCTATAGATTTCGATGCTAACCCAATGAATGCACGCACATGCCTATCATTTTTTATAATGCTAGGTTTGACGGATTGTGATAGGCATTGTAACGCCTCAACTCCAGGGACCGTTACGGTGTGCCTTGTAAACAGTGCTAAACTTGCTAATCATGCCATTTGGTCAAAATCGTGTAACTAAGTATGATTAGCGGTTTAGGGATTTCAATTTTTGGATAAGATATAACGTTTCATTAGAACGTTTATTATATATAGATGCTGGAATCCCAAAATTATAATTTCAGAGTCTACTATAAGAAAATATTTACAACAGGCTGTTCTATGTGGCAAAACAAGGTTTAACCCTAGTTCCTCTTTAAACCTCGGCCGTGGCGGACGAGCAGCTGCATATGTACACGTCATCACCTAAGCTCTCCAACTCAAGGATGGTCCAACTTTCTTTTGCCTTTACCTGCACCACATAGCACCCGTGAGCCGAAGCCCAGCAAGAAAACATAATATAACATGATATAATATCAACAGTGATTGTATTAATTATTCAGGACCAATAGTCCAACAAATAAGTGACTACCACAAAAAGTCACAAATATGGGGACAACACCCTTTAGCCATGTGACGATAGGATCACCAGGGCTTAACAAATAAGTGAGCATCTCACTAGCTTTAACAGGATAGGTGCATGGTGATTAGTCACCAACATAACCTTCCTCCTGACTCTAGAGTCATAACTGTGGAACAACGTTCCCTAGCCATGTGACAAACAGTCACCGGGGCCATATGCCCTGGCTCTGAATAACTAGTCTTAGACTAGCCAAGCGCTTATAATTTTCATCGACCTTCTGGTCGGTCCAGCATTAATACCCCATATGGGTCATTCAACGTGGATATCGATTAGATCTAATCTCCATTTGGCTCGGTGTTCATAACGCTATGCCATTTCTAACTCTTAGGTCAGTAAAACACGACCAGTGTTCAACTCATTGTGAACTTGACTAATAAATCACAGCTTCACAGATGGATCTAACACCATTGCCGATTCTGACTAATAAGTCAGTGCCATACACAAGTAAGCCATGCCACCAAACACATATCACATGTCCAATATCCATATACAAGGTATTCAGCATGCTTACTCAACAAGTACTAGTACAATTAGGACCATGCACGAACACAGAGGCTCAAGCTCTGAACAATATCCTACTCAGTATATAAAGCATGTCCTAATCACATGTTTCTCGTGCATCATATGCATTATATTTAACATTCCAACATGCACCAATAACAGCCATGCATGTCACATTTAATAATCAACCAACATGCATCAAGAATAGCCATGCATGTCACATATACACAGGGTGCCGTTTTCTTACCTCTGGTTCGAGTGAGAGTTAGAGCAAGAACGACCCCTGAGAACGATCGATCCTTAATCCTTTAATGGTCACCTAGTCATAACCAAAACAATCTCCAATTAATGAAAATTACCAAAGATAGGGTCTTAACCTAAACCCCACTCTCGGGATCTCGAAACATGCCCACGCAGTGAGTAGATTCGATCCCGGGCCTTAAGGATTGAAACCCCAAGTCAAAAACCCTTAAAAACACCCAAAACAGGGTTTTGAAGGAACAGAGTAGCGCTACAGCGCTGCCCTTCTAGCACCCCAGCGCTCAAGACAGAACCACAACTGCCTTACTGAAGCCCTGTGTAGCGCTATAGCGCCCTCTGATGGGCGCTGTAGCGCTACCCCCAGACAGAGCCACCCTTGAAACTTTCTTCTTCGACTTCCTCAATTTTAACTTGATTCCAATGCTTCCAAATCCCATTTTTGGTGCCAAATAAACCCAAAAACCATCCTCACATGTCCTAGGGACCACAACCCTAGCCAAAACTCCAACCAATTCCCAAGTTTCCAACCCAAAAACCAGCTAAAACTTAACTTAGAAAACAGAGCAAAATCAAGAGTTCTAGTGGCTAGAACCTTAATCTCAGCAACACACCCTCTTCAATGGTGGAGCATAACCCTAGCTTGGCTAAGCTTGGTTCCTTGGCTTAATTCCTCAAACTGAGCTTGAAAATCCAAAGAGAGATGAGGAAGAAAATCTATCGGGAGAGAAAGAAAAGAAGCTCTGTTTTTGTTACTCTTCTACAGCCTTAATGGCTGATATATCCTTTGAGGGGAAAGGACCTAAATACCCTTAGGTCTAAAATTAAACCTTAACAGCCACCAAGGGCAAAACCGTCCTTTCGCACCTATTTCATTAATCACAATTAACACCCTCCAACTCCCGCTATTCTCAATAACCTCAAACACCAATAATCCATATCCCATTACCCTTTAATTCCTCAGTAATGCTCTAATCATTAAACTCACCCTGAGACTCACCCCGAGCCTCGAACTTAAACCCGTTATGACTAGACCGAGCACTTGCATTCCACGATCGTCTCATGCCGACTAGCTCGAACCAATCCACCTTATAATGTGGCTATATTAATTAATCACAAACATGCACCCAAAATGCACAATTACGCCCACAGCGGCCAAATTACTATAATACCCTTATAATTATAAATACTCTCATATGCACACATTTATCATCATATAATAATATAATTCACATAAACATGCATATGATCATTAAATAGCATCATAATTCAATTATGGCCCTCCCGGCCTCCTAATCAAGGTCCTAACCCTTATTAGGAAATTCAGGGCATTACAGGCATGTGTACGGGACCTCAATTTTCAAGTCATGCACACATTTATCCACTTCAAGCTCATCGTATAGAATGTCAAGCAGTTTCTCATATGTCACACCCTTCTCCACGGGCAGAACTTGATTTTCAGCATCTCTGAAAATCCAATCCCTATTTTCGAGTTCCCAAACACCATTGAATGCAACAAATACGGAAACAGTCGAATCTGCAAAAAAAAAAAAACAAAAAAAAAGGTCAAAAAGTTAAACTACAACATAAAACAAAAAATATCGATTTCTATCGATATATGTCGAGTCCTATCGAGGTCACACATATTGAGTTTTATCAAGTACAGTCGAGGACTATCTAGGCAAACAATCCAATAAAATTCTTATACACCTATCGAGTACAATCGAGGACTATCGAGGCAAACAATCCAATTAAACTCTTATACACCTATCGAGTTTTATCGAGAACAATCGAGTACAATCGAGGCAAACAATCCAATTAAACCTTATACACCTATTGAGTTTTATCGAGTACAATCGAGTTATTAAATCCAATTAAACTCTTATACACCTATCGAGTTTTATCGAGTACAATCGAGGTACTAACATCCTAACACTATCGAGGCATGTCGAGGTCCATCGAGGACCATCGAGCCAGCATGCATGCAACACATCGAGACCTATCGAGTTTCATCAAAACTCATCGAGGCAGGAAAAAAATCCAGAAAAAAACGCACGAAGTATCCAAAATTCATTCCGTGAAAAATTGCAATAAAACATTAAGGCATACATAGATCTGTTCGAAATAAGACAAGTAATGTAACCAGACAAGTTTCCTCACTACATATAACAAATATATACTTACCCATAAGATTTTTTCCCTAGATCCGAAATCCAAAATGAAGTTTCTTGACTTGAAAGGACTCACAACTTGCCCCTAGATCTGAAATGCAAATTAATGGTGGCTGGCTTTTTTTTGTGTGTACGAGAGTTTGAGAGACAAAGAGGGAAAACATAAGAGATAGAGAGTGAAGACTACGACAAAAAGAGAGGGAAAATTATGCCAGGGGTATTTTGGGTAGTAACGGCATTAGTAGCACCAAAACGAGAGTTATATAGTGATAAGGTATTTTTCAAACGGAGTGTCACTTATTGCATTAAAACTCAAATTTCCCTATATCATTTATATTTTAAATATATAATTTTTGTAGTATATATTTTTATATTAATTAAATTTTATATTATATAGTGAAAAAAAAATTGACATTATCTATTTATATTTATATTTCTATATCTATATATAATTATTATTCTTCTTGCTATTATTATTAATATTTTCATTATTTTTTTACAATATGAAAAATAATTATAATAATAGGTGATGTGACACTCTAAATTTTTCCAAACCACTCTATCTTTATTTTCTCACTTTTTATTCTACTTTTTCTAATTTATGATTATTAATTAAGAGAAATATATATAAATCTATATTAATATCTGTCTATATGATTATTAATATCTATAAAAATAAAGGTTCCAAACGGGTAATTTCTTACTTTTTTTTATACTACTCTATCTCTATTTTTTATCATTTTTTTATTTTACTTTTTCTAATTTATTGTTGATAATAATAATTATAGTAATAAAGGTTTATTCAAATTATTTATATTTTTTTATTTAAATGTAAATATATTTAAAAAAAAATATCTTAACATCATATATAATTTAAATTTCAATTCTAATTTGATTTATTTGAATTTTTTATTTAAATGATATATATATATATAAAAAAAGAGAGTCCAATGAGTCAATGTGACACTTTAAAATATCTCCAAACCAATCAGTCTATTTTCTTAATTTTTTATCATTTTTATTCAACTTTTTATAATTTATGGTTATTAATTAATATTTAATGATGATTTATCTTTTTTAGTCCAAAAAACTAACTACATAGAAAAAATTATTTTGAGAATTGTTTGACTCTTATACGTGCAATTAGAAGTAAAATGAACTTGAGCACATATAAGAATTAATTATTATTTTTAATATGCATATGTATATACAAACCGTGTGAAATAAAATATCAAATTAATCTTTTGCAAGCATTTTATCATGGGTGGAGATTCAAACTCCCTATCTATATGAATGCGATTTACAATTTAGAGCAATAACTTAATTTTGCACTATAACACGTATAATTGTAAATATTATTTTTATTGTGGAGTCCACAAAGTAAAAAAAATCATATGGGATACCCACTATGTAACATTTATATGTAATGCACCAATTTATGTGCATTTTATTTATCAGTTTACACAATATTTGAATAAAAATAATTAAATAAATTAGTTTTAAATTAGAGTAACAAGTTAAAAGAGTTGATAATTAACAAAAACTAATAAAATCAATGATAAACGATATAACTCTGAGAATTAAGTAGTATATATACAAATAAATATATCTAAACATCTATATATGATTCATTATTTACAAGTATAAATGAGAGTTATAAGGAGGTGAAGTGACTTCCTAGAATTATCTATAAATAATTTACCTATTTTTATCATAATTTGTGGTTTTTTCTAATTTTTTTATTTACCATTTATTAAAAGAAAGAATTAATTAACAATTTAAAAAAAATTCCTATAGTCCCACATGATTTACAAATCATTGTGGGTGTTATACTTTTAGGCTATAAATAAAGTATCATCCATTCACATTGATTTGTCCAAATATTAATATTTTTTTCTTATGTGGGTGATTGATTTAACTCAATCTTGGCCAATAGTTATATATATTTTTTTGAATTCATCAAATTTATATTAATATTTAACATGTTATTTATATTTATACATTTAATTTGTAGTATATATTTTTACATCATTTAAATTTGTAAATTATATATTGAAAAAAATGGCAAATATATAGTGTAACAAAAATGAATATATATGACATAATAGTGTAACAAGAATGTATAAATATATTGTATCACCTTTATTTTTTTTAAATTCACATTCACAATCTAGGCATATAAAAGATTACATGGTGTGGTGATATTGAGTTTGTTTGGAAAAAAATATACACGCTCTAACATGTTAATAAGTTTAAGATACTCAAGGAAATTAAGACCCTATAATATTAATTTATTTTTGTTGTGTTATGATTTATCTTTTGTGCTAATCATATAATATAAAAGAGAAAAAAAATGAAATTATGATACTATATATAGTTCCTCATTTTTTAAATATAAGAATTAGAAAAAGTATTAGCTGATTGAAAAAAAAAATTGAGACAACATTAATTAATGATCTAATCTATTAGTATGTATATATATAAGTGAATTACACAAACATATATAACATTAAATAAAAGTGGAAGAATATTACTAAATACATACACAAATTATAATTTTCTATTATTATAAAAATTATAATTTTCTATTATTATAAAAAAATTTAATTTTCTTACTCATATTATATTCTTTTTTTTAAAAACATTATAAAATAATCAAATAAATATTTTTTTTTAAAAATACATATAATTTTGTACTATTATAAAACAAAGCTGTAACACCCTACTTCCTTAGAGCCGTTACCATGTGATTTATAAATGTGCCATTAGTTCGCTAATCGAGGTTTTATGTTAAAAAGTGTGATTAAATCAAAATAAAGACTCATTTAATAAACATTAAGTACAAGAGTTGGTCTTTCATTGAAATTCGTAAAAATATTACGTTGGGATCCCAAAATATAGTTTTGAAATACATTTACAATCCAAAGGTACAGTACAGTCGACCTAAGTGACAAAATCGAACGTTTACCACGTGTTCCTTAAAATAACCCCAACCATGGTGGCCAGGTAGGCCAAACATGTACACACCGCTCCATGCACTCCAACTCATGGTTGTTAGACCTTTTCCTTGTCTTTACCTACACCACAGAGCACCTGTGAGCCGAGGTCCAGCAAGAGAACTTCAAGCACAACATAGAATAATATATTTCAATGAATACATACTTAATCAAAGATAACGACCAATTACAAGCTTCTATTGAAACACACAACAACACAATAGTATAATAGTGTTGGGTTTTATGCCCTTATAAAACCATGTCGGACATGTAACACGATTTCATATTGTCAATAAAAGTAGTAGAAATTATTTAGTTTGACAATCGTGTTGCTTGCTTGTTTTATTACATGATTATTGAAATAATACAAACATTTATAAATCCCAAACATATGGATAGTTACAATTATAGTGACTAGGTCACAGTGGATTATAGTAGTAATTATATATTCAAAAGAACGAGTCCTAAGATTAGATCAGTGCATTGGATTTTCACTAATTAGGCAATCTACGATATGATCTACTAACACATTCAGGGTGTGACGTCTTGTCCAAGACATTGACCAAGTAGATAAGATCGGATGTATTTGGTTGCATCAGACTAGAACCGATATTGATTATTGATTGATAAATAAGTATCGTTGTTATCAAATCTAATTAATGTCATAACGTTGACCATAGATTAAGCTGATCTTAATTTTTAGTGATAATATTCTGCTAATTATATTATTTAAATCTTTTGACTTGTTCGTTACCAGCTTACCCTATGGTCTAGCCCATACTTACATCTTGGAGATTTAGTAGTGTAATTGAGTGAAAGTATTATTCATAGATATGAAATCTATAACTTCTGTGTAACGACCCAAATTTCCTAATAAGGCTTAGGGCCTTGATTAGGGGGCTAGAATGGAAAATTATGGAATTATATGATATTTGTATGCATTATTGTGCAAATATGTGAACAATATTATAATATGACTTGATATGTATGTTTAGGTGTATTAAATATGCATGTGGACCTATTTCTGTTTAATTGGGTAATTTTCATAATTTGGCCCGTTATGGGTATATTTGGCATATACACTACAAGAAAAAATGCTTTTAATAACACCGAAAATGTGTTATCAAAACATACGATAACACTTTCTGATGTGTTAAGACCGACTATGTTATCGTAGGTCAGGGTACTTTACATAACACTTTATCAGTGTTATACAGATGTGTTATTGTACTGTCAACGATAACACAATTTTTGTGTTATTTTAATATATAGATAAGTGTTTAATTATGTTATTTATAGTCGATTATATAACACTTTTTTTGTGTTATACTACACTTTAGTGTTCAAGTTCTCAAGTGGCAACCTAATCGGCTTAAGATGTGGGCCGGTAGCGCAGAATGGGGCACTGTGCCTTAGGCTCTTCGTACAATCATTGGAGGGGATAACACATTTTTTGTGTTATACTACACTTTAGTATAAAACATTATTTGTATTATATAATGAAGTTTGCATAACATAATTCTTTGCATAAAAAGTGTTATTGTAATAGATATTATAACTCAATTTTCGTATTATTGTTATATTTAGATATGTTTAAATTCTCATTATATATTTTATTTATATAACACTAATGAGAGTATTTCATGTCCTGCCATTGCATCGACCAGTTGGTCTATTCTGGGTAGTGGGAGCAGTCTTTGGGGTAGGCCTTGTTAATATCTGTGAAGTCCACGCATGTTCTCTACCTCCCGTTTGGTTTTGGGACCAGCACAGGGGTTGATACCTAATCAGGGTAGTAGGCCTCCCTTATAAAACCGTTTTCCTTTAGCTGCTCGACCTCCTCCTTCAGGGCTTGAGATTGGTCTTTGTCAAGCAGTCTCCTTTTTTGTTGCACTGGTGGGTAGTTCTTGTCTATATTGAGGACATGACTTATCATGGATGGAGAAATTCCAACCATGTCTTTATGTGACCAGGCAAAGACGTCTTGGTTTTTCAAAAAATTCCACAAACCGTGCTTTAATTTCCACTTTTAACTCCTTCCCGACTTTAATTACTCTAGTCAGGTCCTCCTTATCTAGTAGGACTTTGTCAAGATCTTCGACTGGTCCCACCCCCATGACGCCATCCCCAAAGCAAGGATTGATGCCGTAACCCTCGCTTTGGGAAACTTGCTATAACAAGAAAATCTTCATTAAAAGGAGCCCCCGGCTCCAGTAGAGTGTTTCTTTCAATGTCAACTTCCATGTTGACAACCTCATCGGTTCCTTCATTCTCTTCGCAGCAGGTTACTATCATGTTGTTTATGTATGGTCCTTTCATTGCCTTGACCACTGGCGCATTATAGCATTCTCGTGCCTCCATTTGGTTACCCTGTACGCATACTTGCCCTACGTTGGTGGGGAACTTCAAAGATAGATGCCAGATAGATACTGCTGCGTGTGATGCCATCAGGAGGGGTCTCCCAAGCACTACATTATAAGCCATTGAGAAATCTACCACCAGGAACTCTGTCATCATAGTCTCGTGCCTGGGGGCATCCCCCACCGTGACCGGTAGTATGATAGTTCCTGCTGGTGCAAGGCATTCTCCCGTGAACCCATATATCACTTGGGAACACGGTGTCATGTCCTTGACCGTGAGCTTCATCTTCTCGAGGGATGATTTATATATGATATCTACTGTGCTTCCCGTATCCACCAAGCATCTATTCACCCAGGCATTGGAGATTTGAATGGTAAGGACCAAAGGGTCATTGTAGGGATACCTCACGTGGTTGGCATCATCCTCTGTAAAAGTGAGAGTTTCACTTTAATACTTTGGATTTTTTGGAGATCGCTCCTCGACTGCCATCCTTTGGGAAGACTCCCCTACTTCATGTCTGAGGGTCCTTGCATATCGCTCACAAGCATTGTTACTATTGTCTGCTATGTGGGGCCCTCCACATATGGTATTGTAATGACCCAAAATCGCTAATAAGGCTTAAAGGCCTTGATTAGTGTGCCAGGAGGGCATTAATGGAACAACTGTGATTTAAATGAGCAATTATATGTTTAGTAATGTTTATATGATAATTGATGATATTATGTGTTAATGTGATATGAAATAAATATGTGATATATGTGAGAACCACATTATTATGTGGACAGGTTCGTAGAGCACGGCTCAAGACGATTCTAGGGTCAGATAGCGGGGAAAGTCACAACGGGGCTTAAGATATGACTTTGGATAAGTCGGGGGTATATTTAGATAGCGAGTAGTGATTTGGACTATCGGGTCATGAAAATAAATATATGGAGATATATTTGAGGTTAGGATGTCTAGGCGGGAATATTGGGGGATTTTACCATTTTGGCCTCGGGGACGGTTCCGGCACCCCGAGCCTCAGGATTAACTTAATGTGTGAGATAGACATAAGGAAGCTTTTAGAAGAAAAACACAAATCGACTAAACACTCTTATCTCAGCTCTCTCTCACGCTTAAGGAAAACAAAGGGGAAGGAAGGAAACACAGAAAACTAAGGGGAACAAGCTGGAGTTTCTGGGATTTGTGGTGAGGATTTGGAGGTTTAGCTCAGGAGTAAATCAATAACTAAAACAGGGATTAAGGTAAGCATCTAATTCTATTTTCTATGGTTGAATTCTGGGTTCTAGCTGGGTTTTGGTTAAGTGTTGAAACAAATATGGTTTTGATGTTTTAAGGCGGAATTAAGAAGGAAACTTGGAGATTAGCTTGGCTTTGGCTTGGTGAGGTGATTCAACAGCAAAGGTAAGCTTCAACTCATGGTTTAGAGGTCTTAAATTGGGTTTGAATGGCTGGTTTGAGTAGTTTTAACTCTTGAGTTTCACAAAATTGAAAAGAGAAGATTAGTGTGTGCTAGGCTGTGTTTTCTGTGGAATTATGTTGTTTAGATCATGTTAAAGGAGTTGGGATTAATTGGTTAGGAGTTGGGGAAACTTGGGATGGTTTTAGGTGAGGTTTCAGACTTAGAAATGGTGTAAATTCTGGGTTCGAAGGGGAGGGCCGCGGCTCTGTTCTGGAGCGCTGCGGCCCTAGCATGCAAAAGAGCCAAGAAGGCTCGGCCAAGGGAGAGTGCCGCGGTGCCCAAGGCAAGGGCCACGACGCGTGTCTGGTTCAGCGTGGGTGTTGGCTCTGTTTTGGGGAAGGGCCGCGGCTAGGCTTCAGGGGCCGCAGCCCTTGGTTGCACACATGAGTTTTTCAGGGTTTTAGACACGGGAAGGTGGTCTAGTGTGCTCGGGTTTGGTTTCGCCACCATGTTTGGTGGAATTTGGAATCCCGGGAGTTAGTTTTGTAATTGGAAACCTATATTGGAGTATTAATGGAACCCTATACTTTGGTTGTGACTAGGTGATAAAGACTTAGGCTCGGGAACGGATCGTGCTTAAGAGGTGTTGCTCGTAATTCAATAACCGCACAGACTAAAGGTAAGAAAACTGCACCTGGTTGAATATATGTGACGGGACTAAGGGCTCCCTATTGTAAACGCTTGAAAAGATGGTATTATGCCATGCAAGCCATTTGGTGAACCAACGGCCTAAGGGTGCCAAGGGTTACACTAGCGCACAGGGTGCGGCTTGGCCACTGGTAGCTAAGGACAGCTTATTATGCACTGAGCTCGGTTTAAGCGGGCCGGAGTTAGTGGGTTAAACAGAGGGTGCGGCCTAAGTCGTCGGCCCTGAATGTTATGTGATATGAGTATTATATGTGGTAGAATGTATCTTGAATTGGTTTGTATATGTTGAATACCTGTGGAGGATTATCTGATGGGAATACATGCGTATTGAATTATTGGCCTTTTATTATTGTTTGAGTTGTTTATGATGTTTTCTTGCTGGGCCTTGGCTCACGGGTGCTACGTGGTGCAGGTAAAGGCAAGGGCAAAGTAGATCAGCCCTGATTGGAGAGCTCAGCGAGCTGAATGTACATAGCCAGGTGCTCGGCCGCCATGGTTGAGATCTAAGCAAGGACATGGAACCTAAAGACTGTCTGTTTTGCCTTAGTATGGCTAGTTGATATTCATGTATTTTTGGGAGTCTGTAAACTCGTTCCAACTTTGCTTTTATATGGGATCCCATGTTTACTACAGTTTAAATATATGAAATGAGTCTTTTGAGACCAAAACCTTTTTACCCGGCTATTGCATGTTTAGTGACACATTTTTGAGTTAATGACTTGATTAGTGGGTCTTGCACCTTTATAAATACACAGTGTAACGGTCTTGGCTAACCAGGGCGTTACAAGTACTCAGTGTGAAGTCTACAGCTGCCGGCTCCAGTGGTTTACTCCTTTGCCTTCAGAATTTTGGATTCCTGCTTGGGGTTTCGGTCTTGCCTCGGTACCTCGAGAGTTTTCCTGATCGGAGAAGAAACTCTATCTCATCCTTCAATTTTTTGCACTCGTTTGTGTCGTGCCCATAATCATTATGGAAACGACAAAATTTATTCTTGTCCTTCTTTCCTTCTGAACGCAAGGGTGGTGGCTTTCAGTATGGTACCTCCTGGTATGTTGGCAAGTAAATTTCAGCCCTTAATGTGGCCAGGATGGTATAATTGGTGAACCTGGGCTGGTAGGGTTGATGCTTAGCTTGTTTGTCGGTAGGTGCTGACTTAGCTTTCTTTTCTCCACCCTGCCGCCCTGAGAGTTTGCACCATTTTTATCTGCCTTGATAGTGGTTGGATGGTTTATGCCTTCTTCTTCCTTCATGATAGCATCATCTAACTTCATGTATTTGTCAGCTCGGTCCAGGAACTCTTGCAATGTGTTGATAGGGTTCCTGTGTATACTATCCCACAAGGGACCACGATAAATTATTCCTGCCGAGATGGAAATGAATTTCGCTTCATCTTTTACTGTGGACGCTAGGTTTGCCTCTCTCATGAATCTTTGAATGTAGTCTTTCAGGGATTCATCCTTCCCTTGCTTGATGTCAACTAACTGATTGGCATAAACTGGTTGAATCTGCCCGACACTAAAGACCTTGCAGAATTCCTTTTGGAATTGCTCCCAGGAAGTGATGGATCCAGGATTGAATTTCCAATACCATTCCTAAGCTGAGTCAGAGAGAGTGGTAGAGAATACCCTGCACCTATAATCATGCTCCACACCGAGTAACTCCATCTGATCCTTGAACTTCCCAATGTGTCGTACTGGGTCCTCCTTCCCATTGTATGTAGGAAGTTTCAGGGTCTTATATTTCGGTGGTGGTTGGGCAGCTTGGATCTTGGCACTGAAAGGACTCCCACTTCTATGAGCCAGCTCGATGTTTGAAGGTTTCTTTGTTAGACCTTGAACAACCATAACGAGTGCATCTATTTGAGCTTGCACTACTGGTGGGATCGCTGCTCTAGGTGGGGTAGATGTCCCTGGTACCCCCTCCTGAGCGCTGGTCCTCCTGTTGATGACCTCCCTCAAATCCTGAGGATGTGCATCTTTCCCCAGCCTATCGAACACAGTACTGGTGTTATTCATCAGTTCCTTTCCCTGACGAGACTGTGGGTGTAGGGGTGGTAGGTCTGCCTTGCCCCTGTCGATGCGACCTTATCCCCGAGCCTCTCCTCCTACATGACTTTGAGACTTTGAGTGGCCATTTCCATTCATGTCACACCTCTCAGTGTTTAACCCTCATCTCCTGCGTTGTTTCGTCGATCCCCCCTGGGAGGGGGTCGTCGGGTTGGTAATACTCC